>NC_056732.1:490727533-490745033 GCF_019279795.1 Protopterus annectens
CTGGAATCTTATACAAACATGTAGTTGGCCTGTGTTCACAAGTCTTGTAAGAGATATTCCAACCTGCTGTCTGTAACAGTGCTCACCCCACACATGAAGCATGTCTTGCATACAGGCAAGGTAAAGGGGCAACACCCACATGAAGTAGTCATTTATAGTAGTGGGTTACTATGACATTGGCTATTGTAAGAACTACACAACTGCCTGCATGCAATTAGCAAGTGAGGAACACCAATTGGTGCAGAGGCCATCACCTGATCATGCGCATCACCTACAAAAGCCATGCTGCCACCTCTTCAAACCAGCTCAATGTCTGTAGTGGAGAGAGAGACAAAGATAGATAGATAGATAGATAGATAGATAGATAGATAGATAGATAGATAGAGAGAAAAAAATAATACAAAAAAACAAAACAAAAGCAAAACAAGGAAGTCACAAAGTGGAGCACAGAAGAGAGCCTAATAATAAAACAGGTATGTGAAACATGTAAGCATATAACTGAATGTAGTACTTGGTCTGTAATAATGGGAGAGGATTTAGAAAAAATTATATGTGCCAACAAGACTTGTTGCAATGATGTCCTGCTGAACAACTGTTATGGAAATAACATCTGATTCTGTCTGCAGTGGGCCATACCTGTCAACTGTACAGATCTTTACAGAATGTCAAGATTTACCCATCATAGTGTTTGGTCTGTTCCTCCTAACATCTTTATCAATCTGGCAAATAGCTGGGGATGGAGGCCATGAAGTAATGGCAAGCACTTGAGTTTCAGACCCCACCACCTTCAGAACAGTCATGGCAATGCAAAATTTATTATGTACAAACATCATAGGTTTGTAAAAGGCATATTTAAGATCTATCCTTATTTATCTCCCCCAATGTTAGGCTTTGCTCAGATATGATGCCCTAAGAGGTGGAGAGGTAGGGTCACAGCTGAAGAGTCTACATGCAGTTAGCAAATGAGGAGCACCAATTGGTGCAGAGGCTATCACCTGATCATGAGCATCACCTACAAAAGCCATGCTGCAACCTCTTCAAACCAGCTCAATCCCTGTAGTGGAGAGAGAGATAAAGATAAATAGATAGATAGATAGATAGATAGATAGATAGATAGATAGATAGATAGATAGATAGATAGAAAAAAATAATACAAAAAAACAAAACAAAAGCAAAACAAGGAAGTCACAAAGTGGAACACAGAAGAGAGCCTGATAATAAAACAGGTATGTGAAACATGTAAGCATATAACTGAATGTAGTACTTGGTCTGTAATAATGGGAGAGGATTTAGAAAGAATTATATGTGCCAACAAGACTTGTTGCAATGATGTCCTGCTGAACAACTGTTATGGAAATAACATCTGATTCTGTCTGCAGTGGGCCATACCTGTCAACTGTACAGATCTTTACAGAATGTCAAGATTTACCCATCATAGTGTTTGGTCTATTCCTCCTAACATCTTTATCAATCTGGCAAATAGCTGGGGATGGAGGCCATGAAGTAATGACAAGCACTTGAGTTTCAGACCCCACCACCTTCAGAACAGTCATGGCAATGCAAAATGTATTATGTACAAAAAACATCATAGGTTTGTAAAAGGCATATTTAAGATCTATCCTTATTTATCTCCCCTAATGTTAGGCTTTGCTCAGATATGATGCTCTAAGAGGTGGAGAGGTAGGGTCACAGCTGAAGAGTCTACATGCAGTTAGCAAGTGAGGAGCACCAATTGGTGCAGAGGCTATCACCTGATCATGAGCATCACCTACAAAAGCCATGCTGCAACCTCTTCAAACCAGCTCAATCCCTGTAGTGGAGAGAGAGAGAGATAGATAGATAGATAGATAGATAGATAGATAGATAGATAGATAGATAGATAGATAGATAGATAGATAGATAGATAGATAGATAGATAGATAGATAGATAGATAGATAGATAGATAGAGAAAAAAATACAAAAAAAAAAAAAAACAAAACAAAAGCAAAACAAGAAAGTCACAATTTGGAACACAGAAGAGAGCCTAATAATAAAACAGGTATGTGAAACATGTAAGCATATAACTGAATGTAGTACTTGGTCTGTAATAATGGGAGAGGATTTAGAAAGAATTATATGTGCCAACAAGACTTGCTGCAATGATGTCCTGCTGAACAACTGCTATGGACATAACATCTGGTTTTGTCTGCAGTGGGCCATACCTGTCAACTGTACAGATCTTCACAGAATGTCAAGATTTACCCATCATAGTGGTTGGTCTGTTCCTCCTAACACCTTTATCAATCTGGCAAATAGCTGGGGATGGAGGTCATGAAGTAATGACAAACACTTGCGTTTCAGACACCACCACCTTCAGAACAGTCATGGGAATGCAAAATGTATTATGCTACAAATGTCATAGGTTTGTAAAAGGCATATTTAAGATCTGTCCTTATTTATCCCCCAATTTTAGGCTTTGTTCAGATATGATGCTCTAAGAGGTGGAGAGGTAGGGTCACAGCTGAAGAGTCTGACTCACCCTGGGAAAGGACAGCTCACATTTGGCAACCACTAAAGTGTCTGTCAAACAGTCATGACCGTGCCACTGCTAGGCCATTTAATGGAATGTTGTCTATATCCATATATGAGTATTATACATGTTTCTATTGTAAATCAAAGATACCTATATAGGGCATGCGCATACTGAAGTACTGTTGCAGATGTGTGTGTTAAACTGCATGTGATATATTGAATTAATAACATTCAACTGTACAGTGTTCTGCCAGACAATAGTCACAGTTGTGAATAATATATGTAGTCAAATACACATATACTTGTGTTATGTCAGCTATATTAATACATTATCAATATTGGTTTCCCTGTTGTCACCCACTGATGTGGACCATTGTCTAGAAGTCCTGGTATAACAGGTTGAGAAGTATGATTGAGCTACAAGACTGTAAGTACAGTGTGCCATACCGACATAGAACACAAATGCATACCAGGTATCCCCGGAGGACGTGTATGTATAAGTATGTTTATCTGAAAGGCACAAAAGTAATAACATGGATTACAAGCAGTCCAGAAAATAAGTTGTGCCTGTTGCACATGTGAGTAATATCAGTGTCACTGCATACAACAAAATAAAATGTGTGCAGCTACTGATTGTTGCATTGCCATGGCACTGATATGGGTACTACAGTAGGCATGACTATCAGGTAGTAATCAGAGAAGTGTACAACTGTGTTATGATCCACTGCCTACCATGAACAGCTATATCAACACCCATATACACTGGATATCCAAAGTGTATACACCCATGTTAGAATGCCAGGTTTGTGTGCTGTATGCCAATGAGACCACAGAAAATAATTTCAAAAATTTTCTCACCTGAAATGTGACCCATAACCTGTACAATTCTATTGAAAAAGAAACAAAGCTGTTTCAATGAAGGTGAGCAACCATTGCCAAGTGAAAATGTGTCATGATGTTAGAGTACAAACTGAGCAAAATGGATACTATAATCATCTCAGCAGGTGTTTACACTACATATTAGTTTAAGGGTGTGCACACACATTCAGCTGGCTTACTGTACTGGGTATTATTTCCCATATGTTTCCACAGAACAGATTGTTATGTTTTCAATCGAATTGAGCAGGCTATATGTGACATTACAGGTGGGGATTGTTTTGAAATGAGTGTTTGTTTGGTCATGTTTCAATTGCACAACTACCAGGCATTGTAACAGGTGTGCATACACTTTATATCCACTGTAGCTATATGGAATGAGCAGTATCTGACCTGTACAACCAGCTTCCACCAATGATAGAGTAATCCTTCTTGGTGGACAACAGCAATACACAAAGCACATAATACGTTGCTATAGTGGCTGTACAGAGACACATAGGTGCAGACCACAACTTGGAAGCAAGTCCACCTCTATCTGAGCAAGCATGTAGGTTCACAGGTGACTTCCTGTAAGACTGAGTATGATTATAAATCAGACATATCCAGACCACCAAGGCCAACTGCAGCAATGTCTCCACATACATAGTCAGTCTCAGAGGCAGTAACACAGTTCAGTCTATACTGGGGTAAAGCACACCTCAAACACACATGCCATGGATACAGGCAACCTGCATCAGACAGGTAAGGTGGGAACAATGCCACCCTGTCCACATTTGTACAGGGGGATATGCACATCAACCACACTCCTGCCCTGATCAGTGATGAGCATGTACATAATGCCTACTGATGGCAACAACAGCAAGTCTCCATGGGGCATGAAAACATCACAGTCTGCCTCCCACATGAACACAGGCATGTGCTCACAGCTTGATTATACACTACAGTCAAACACAGACTTGCCACCATCCAAACACTATCCACATGGAAGATGGCCACTGTCATCCCTCTACACAGGGATGAATGGAGAATAGAGGATTATGCAATTAAGTGTCCAACATTGAGGGAACTAGACAGGTCAGGACCAGAAGTGTAATGCAAGATGCCAAAGCCATGATAGCTTACAGTGTTATAGTATAGTCTGGAATATTTGCAATTAATATCCACTGTTGATATGCAAGTGAACAACCGTATGAGGTCTTGTGACCTTTTTTCCTGTTTATGTCTTCCAGGTAATATGCAACATCCACAGCTGCCAGCATTCGCCAACATAGAGAATGACACTATCATACAATATGTTATATAGCATTACAACATATTATTCAGTCGCAGAGCCCAGGATCTGCAGGAGAGGACCGCCCTGTGGAACGAGCTCGCCCACAAGGTAAACAATGTCTGCACAGCCGAAATTATGAGCAGGTGTGGCATCATTGCACTGACCTCATCCACCACGCCCATCAGTGGGCTGCTGCTGTTGTGAGGGACCGGCTAGCCACAGGAGGGGGTCAAGCCATCCAGCCCTACTGACACATGCTGAGGAGCTCCTCCACAGCCTTTGGGCACCCACCCACCAGATAAGCCATCAAGCTGAAGACAACATTGTGGAGGTGGATGCCACCCACACAATGGACGAGGAACCTGCAGGCAAGGCCCCAGTACACATTACTAGAACACTGTTGCTTATCCATTTTATCTGTAAAGTGTCTACATGCATATGTCAGATAAGATAGTCTGTTGGTGGAGTGTAGTAATGCATAGATGTCATAATACTTAGTATTGGGGTTTGTACTGTTGATGTGCTGAAATGCTGCTTCTCACCTGTACCAATGCCACATGGTGTGGCTACTGACATTAATTCTCTCACAAAACTATTTAGGTCCCTCTGATATACAACTGGGACAGCAGCCTGTTGCTGGTGAGTATGGAGGTGTTTTGTTCAGGTTTGTCAATAAACCGGCCATGTTAAGGCCATGCTATTTGCCATGCACACATTTAACACACCTACCCATAATACATGCTGTACATGTTCATTTTTGTTGGTGTTAACTGCACTGCATCACAGTGGTCACCATGGTGGCATATTTGAAGGGTATGTAAGAGTCCTGCAGTATACCTCACAACCTCTCAGTGCAAGATGTGTGGACAGAGATAAACAAAATGGTGGGACAAAAGACCTACAGTAAAGACATGTATGAAACATTACCCGTATACAGTGAATACAACAGTGTATACACAACTATTGCAATGGCAACCATTCCTGATATATACAACGGCAGACCACACTAACACATTCCACACCTTTTACAACCTGTAATGTGATCCTAACATGAGCAATGAATGTGTAATATGGAATCCGATGTTAGGCAACAAATATGGAGTATACAACTTACAAAACACTGAAAGTATTTGTGTGCACACACTCCAAATAACATATTGTGGGGGCAGCTTGTGATATACTGACATTATTCATTCTTCTTGAGTACACACCTGCCATCAAGTACAGGGCCTCAATGTCACACCAAGTAATGGTCTGCTGTCCAACAAGTATGTCTATGACATTTGCCCAGTTGCCTGCAACCGAGGCAGCCACGGCTTGCACACATCTTACAAAGTATGAAATGAATCCCATAGATGAAAGGTAGCAGTCAGGTGTGGGAAAAGTAACCTTACCTCACCATTGTATATACCATGGCAAACAGTGCAGGCAGTCATCTAGAGGTGCATTAAATATGGGACAACAGTGATGTGGAAAATAAACAAAAGCCCATCCAAAACAGATGACAAAACATGTTGCAAACTGGTCATGGAGGTTGCCTAGAGATGTGCAGAAACACTGTGGGAGTTGTAGGAATGTCTAGCAAGTACTGTCTGAGCACTACCCGTGTAGACAATTGCCTGGATTCTGCATAAGTGTGGCCTATGGGTTAGTGTGATCAGACAGAAGATATGTTCCACATGAAACATCATCCAGGGCTCTGTACGTGTAGCATAAGCATAACATCAAGTCTCCCAAAGGCATGTGGTGCAATGTGTAATGGTGTCATGAGACCAAGTCTCAAACTTACAGACAGTATTCATAAAGATACAAGTGGTGCACAAGCAACACCTCACTCCACCTCAGGGCCACTATCCCCAACTTTTAGCTTGCTGGTGCCAGTGTACACCTTTAGGATTGCTGTTCTGGAACTAGGCTGGTAGACAGGGTGGGTGGAATTTGGAACACTGAAAAATAACACTCATGTGTGGCCCATAGCTGTCAGGCATCTGCAATAAGGATGAGGATGTGGAGAGGTGTCAGCTTCAAACACAACAGTGAACTGAAGCATACATCCAAAGCTAGCTAAGAATGGCTGTATCTGAACACAGTCAAGGTTATGAATTGTGCCAGACATAACCCAGACTCTACAAAAATAGTGAAGCCATTGTGTGAACTCCAAAGGCTGTGCACATAAGCTGACCTTGCAATCTGTGTGTGTAATGTTATCAAATGCAGTATTGTGGCCCCATTGCATATCATAGAAGAGGCTGGCATGTCATATCCACATTAAACTTTGAAGGTTGTCGGTATAACCAGATTTTATTGCACATACATGCACTGTTGATGATGAGATCTGCAAATCATAGGTCAGGCATTAATTATTGACATCAGTCCTCATATCCTCCTAGTTATGTGTCAGACAAACACATAGGGCTGTGAGCAACAGAGCAAACATAACTGCTAGACATCTACAGATGTCGAGCAAACATAACTGCTAGACATCTACAGATTCAGCAATGGTCTGTACACTTGTGAGGTATGGTGCACAGTACATGCCAGTGTGCTGTACAGGTGCACACCAGTAATGTGTACATGGGTGCAATGTGTTCCAGGGGAAAGGGCATCACCTACTAAGACAACTCATGCATCACAGAGATGTATAACATTGGTAACAAGGATTATGAATGGCTGCAGTGCATGCTGTTGAGTGCCATATGTCATGCATGTCAACTGTTGGGTAATGAGAGGTCTGTGTAATATCTTTGTGCCACCTCACCTGTAAGTGTGTGTGTGTGTGTGTGTGTGTGTGTGTGTGTGTGTGTGTGTGTGTGTGTGTGTGTGTGTGTGTGTGTGGATGCATGTAGAAGTAAACCATAATGTACAGGTCTTAATCTAAATTTCTTATCTGCCCCTCACAGGTGGCAAGGTGGGTCAGGGTCCCTCCTGCAGGCAAATTGATGTTAATGTCCATACAGACTCTGACAGTGATGATAGGCATAGTGAGGCACAGGCAGGGTTGTCAAGGGCTGAAGATGTGCCATTGGTTGGCATCCCACTTTTATCCACCCCATCCCCACACACAGTCACAATGCCCACACATGCCCCATCACCAGTGACCATAGATGAGGGACAGTTGGTGGGTAGTAGCATGGGACAGGAAAGTGTGGTGACTATGGCAAGTGTGTCTGTACACAGCTGCAATAGCCAGATGACTGGCAAGGTCCCACACAGGCAGATAGACAGGGCTGCTGGCCATCATGGCCCTGACAGAAGTGCCACAGCAGGTGTCACCAGACACATGTTTTGGGCCATCATGGAGGCACAGGCACATATGGAGTGTTACACCAGAGGTAGTCTGAGGCTCCATAGGGCTACTCTTCCTGCTATACGTGATTATATCCATGATCATGCAGACGCCCACCATTATTTTGCAGAGGTCATGGATAGATGGTTGGGTGAGACAGTGGGAATCCTTGACCATGTGGTGTCTGTGATAGAGCATGTGGTTGGAGTAGGGTGTCAGCCACGTGGACATAGGTCAGCAGCACCAACAGGTGGAGGTCTATCTGGACGTGCAACATCTCACTTCTGCTCCTGTAGTGGCAGTACCAGCACCAGCACTGCAACGAGTAGTGCTGTCCATACCACAATGCAGCAGGCCACATGCACATGGTCCATTTCAATTATATTTAATTGTTTAATTGTTGAGTGTTGGGTAGCACCAGTATATATAATGCATCTGGTGGCTTGAACTTTATTCCTTTGAAGGCTGTTGGGCCGAGGTACCGGAATAAATCAGCTATATCTTGCATCCTGTTCGTGTGGTTTGTTTAATCAACTTGTTGCTGTTGTTGGTTGCTGGTCCCAACAGGGACATGGATCTAGTGGACAATTGTCATCATCAGGGGAGAATACCATATCTTGGCTTCTGCCTGATGGTGCCCATGCATCCCCTGGCAGGCACAGTTCCCATGTCTGTGGCTTGACAAAGTGAACAGTACATCCTTCCATGTACAGTCCGCAGCTGTCCAACATGCCCCTATATAGGGCAGCCAGATGGCAGAACTGTGTGCATACATACACACACACATCACCATCACAGCTAGGGCACCTCCATACCTACACACACCATGTCTGCACAGGCCATTTAATAGACAACCCCCTAACCCACACACATGCTGTCAACCAAATGGCACAACCTAGGCCTCTGGCAAACCCACACCACACCCTGTGCATATGATGATATCTGTGCCACATCCCTGTCATCCATACCATCAATGCAGGGACATGATAATATGGTTCTGATGCACAGAGTGAATGTACTAAAGTTTAGCAATGTAATGCTGTTTAAAGTGTTGTCAGGTGTAATGTTTAATTCTTACACATCAGGGTGTGTAGCTGTCCAGCCATGATGCATTATTGCTGTAATTAACACTGACTGAATGTGGTCTTTATAATGTATTCTGTTTGTGTTCTAGGTATCTGTGTGGAGGATGTTGATCTAAGGGGTGTGGCACTGTGGTAACACATTGACTGTGTCTTATCCCATGTACAGCTGAACACAAGTAATAGGTCTGTAGAACAGTTACTGCATGTGCCACATGGTGGATAGGTCTGAGGAGTGTATACAGGTGAGTGCATGGTAGCTGATGTAAGCAGCTCTTCTACAGTGGACAATGGTAAGTGTACTGGGTGGCACACACCAAATGTTTCTGAATAACACACACATACACAGAGACTTCTGTGTTGATGCAATGCACAGAGAATACTGTTCACATGGATGCACTTCATTTTGCAGAGAACTCATTTTGGCCTTTGCAATTCCGCCAAGACCAAACTGCCAAAACATCACATCAGTAAATAATCAGTCTGCTAAGTTTAATTTAATTGAAAATGGTTACTGGCAGGGTATATGTTCTTTTCCCCAATGAAGTGCAATCCTTGAGTTGGTATACATGGTTTTGCTGGCATGGGGGTACAGCCCCCCCCCACTTTGGAGCGTGTGGGGTGGTGTAGAACCACATATAGCGTGATTAACAACTACTTAACCGTTTAACATAAACTGGACAGTATAACAGCACACTAAGTGGGGGATACACACAATACCCCCAATGTGGGTGGCTGTGCCCACAACAACCACACTCAACTATATATACTAACTCTAGTATTGCTGTACAGCTGTACAGTGGGGAAAAGGGCATTTACACACCCACTACTAGTTCTGATCTAATGAATTTCCACAAGATGATTGCTTTGTAATGTTACCTTTTGCCAGTTAGTTCTCAGACAAATGATCTCTTGGGAAATATATTTTCTGCAAACTGAAGTAGTTCCTTACACACATACACACACACACACACACACACACACACACACACACACACACACACACACACACACACTTACTAGGCAATAGTGAGATTAGAACCCCTACCTAGATACTTATTGCTACTAATATGTTTGGCTTTAATTGCACACACCACAGAGCTTGTAGGGCGAGGTGTGTCCCAAGCTTCTGTAAAGTGAACCACATTACCAGGCCTTGTACAGTATGGTAATGGGGGATGTACTGGGTGTTAATGGATAATACATAGTATAACATACTGACATATACCCATTGACAAACACATGCAGTCATAGACACATTTGACAGACCTGGGTTTAGCAGTGCTGACTACTTTGTCACTGAGTCCATACTGTTACAGAGTTTTTGCACACAGCACATGTATTATTGGGCTGAAGAGTGTCATCAGTTACCTGTATGGTTGATGGTGACAGTGGTCCTCATACAGTGGAACGTGGGACATGTACTGGGGTGCCATGGTATACAGACAGTATACCCAGTACCCACACTCCTCATTGGATATTGTACTCACTGAAACCCATGATAATGCTCTAACATACCCACAATCACACATTTGCCAGGACTGCAATACAAGCCCTTGTCTATAATTATTGCTACTACAGTGATATGCATTTATTGCACATGCGACAGGGATAGTAGTGTGAGGGTTTTGTCATGGCTCCCCTAATGTTAGCAACATCACCATCCCTTACAATGTATGGCAGGGTTTAGTGTAATTGGAGAATGAAGCCTCAGAATGCTGTCTCCTACAAATATGCACACTCACACACACTTGCACACACATATACACACATACACACAAACAGACACACACACACACACACACACACACACACACACACACACACACACACACACACACACACACACACACACACACATCTACCCATTTGTAGAACAGTGTTATGCTGGTAATGGAAGGTCCAGGTAGCCCATAGGGTGAAGAGTGTGACAAGATAAATTTAATGTGAATTACAGCAGCAGCCCTTTCTAGGTATAGCAATAGGGGATGTAGTATTTTCAACTACAAGTTTACAAACACACAAACACTGTGATACTCAGTAATGCAAACAGACACATTTGTCAGTACTGATGTCCATAGGTGCAGGTGTTCCTAGATGTGTACCAGGCTAATGTCCACGGAGCGATGAGAAGAGTAGGGCATGTGAGTACACTGGTAACATGCCACCTGACATTTGTCAGCAGGTCATCTATCAACTACTGTCACATGAGTGATCCCCATGGTGACAGTTAAATTCAACATCCACTCATCTGGTTTTCTCTTGAAGAAGGCCAGTGAGGTGCTCCAATTGACATATATGCAACACATATTTGAATACCATGGCCAGTGTCTGGGTTAGGGCCCTGTACCCAAGCATGTTCTGTTGACTGTAGTAGTTTGGTTGAGGTATCCATGGCATGTGGTGCATACAGAGTGGGGTTTCCTAGCTGTGGCATTCATAACACAGCTGGGCAGACATGTCAGTGTCAGTCAATCAGAGATTGCTGTAAGCAGCCAAGATGAATGACTGATATCTGCACATCTGTACAGAGGACAGACAGAAAGTAGAAAGCCAACAGTTTATGCATTAGGATGAATGTTTTGAAACACAGAGGTCTGAAACTGATAGTTATGCCATTACTACATGACAGCAGTCCTCAGTGACATATCCTAAAAACATGCTAGTCTACAGTTAATATCAACATATCAGATCAATATCCAATAGGAGATACATAAAAACATGCAGTTCAAATGACAAGAACATGATATTCAGTACTCAGAGTCCAGCTTTGCATGCAGGGGCACATGGTTCCAGTACAACAATCTGCAATCTACTCTTACTTGGAAAAGCACTACTAAAGGTGGTAATGTAATGATACAATACATGCAAGTATGACTGCATATAACCTGGGATACTACCCAAGTATGAAACACATACAAAGAGAAAAGATTGTGGTACTACCCATGTACATTCAGGTGTCCCATACAGTATACTCACACCCCTTGCTACTGAAATGACAGCACATAGAAGCATGTTATGTACATGGAATTAATTACACTTATTAAATATGTCATTACCCTGCTATTTGATCAGAATGGAATGTGATTACTGGTTACCAGGGCTGAGCTATGCTTAGCAGATTTAAGCATTGTTTAAATGTAAATACTAACCAGATTTGTGCATTGGTAAGTGAAGTCTACACGGTGTAAGCGCATATTAAATTAACTGTACATTAGCAGTGCTTACCATCATGCAAACCCGTGCAAACCCACTTAAGGCCACTTTAAAGTGCCTTAACCACCCTGTCTCCATCAGCCTTTGTTCTGCCCAGCAACAAAATAAACAGCCCATGCAGGTCTTGAATGCAGGACCCTGTACATTATAGTCACAGTACTTAACCAGTAAGCTATCTGAGCTGCGAGAATGGCTGTTGCTTTTTCAAATATATCATCCAGTACATGTACTGAATAGTACTGAACAATTGTTTTGATTACTACAATTTTTACTACTTGTTAGTGATAACGGTGTGGAATCAGGCATGTTTCTATATCTAAATATACACACACATCAGATAAATATGGTGACATGTATCTGAGGAGGAATATACAATGCTCATGTTTATACATAAAAAGGATATATATATATATATATATATATATATATATATATATATATATATATATATGTATAAACATATGCCCATAACATGTAGTGGAGTCATACCTCAGCACCATAACTCTCAACCTCTTTGTGCAAGGGAACGTAATGTAAGTACTGCAGTTATAAATGTAGAATGTTGCTACAGTAACAGGGCTTGTGTCAAAATACATGTTCTGAAGGAAGGCTCTTCTGAAACTGACATGTACATCATTAGTTACTGACAGACATCATAAAATCATCATAGTGAAGTACCACACAAATCACAGTAATGATTCTGCGGAATACAGCAGTAATATGAGCAATAAACGTGGACAGTCTGAAGCAATCTGGTCAGTCCCGAGGTATACACAGATCTTAGTGAAAGAAATGTGGACCAAGCCTGACAAAGGGGATGTTTAAAGCCATGAAAATGGGGATATATCACAAACACTGGAATCGATAAGCTCACACAGTTGATGCATTCAAACCTTCCTGTCTGTCCTAACATATATTAACTGGAGAAGCAGAGTTCCCAAGCCCACATACTTCCCACTAGTTAGTGACATACATCTTCACAGCATCCCACTCCTTTGTCAGAAATACAAAGCATGTATGGTGGCCAGGCAACAGTACATCTGACAAAAATCTGGACATAGCATAACACTAGGGTAAATACACTGAGCTGCTAAGCATGTCACCAAGCACTGTCTAAACTACAGGCAGACTGCCACAACACTAAAACAATTTTCCTACAGGGGAATACACATGTAATTGCAAATATAGCAGGCACTACAGGCATGTAATGGTGCAGAGTAACAGACACCAGTATGAAAGTGCATACCCACAACCCATCTCATCACAGTGACAGTCACATAATGGTAAGCCTAATTAATAGTACAGCATATGGACTGTGTGAACAAAACCCATCATCATGCTTTCCACTCACACACTAACCCTACATATACTGGCCCAATTCACAGTATAGTCTGATGCCTGACTGTGGTATAAGACATGTCTCAGTATGGCCCTACAAACATATAAGCTGATAGGGTACCAGAAACTGGAGCAGCATGCAACATCAGATAAAACAAGACCAAGAACACTGACATCTACCCCAGTCTGTACACAGGCCAAATAACATATTCACAATACACTGCTACACAGTACTGAAACTCTGTCAACAATCACCATAAGTTCACAGACCTCACTACTGTACAGACTACAACAGAATGTCCAGGTTTTGTCTTCATATATAAGGCCTCCTATACATAACATGTCTGGCAGTCTGATATATCACTGTCTTGATATCAGGCATGATGTCAGTAAATAATGATATACTGTAGATATCCACCTCTTACTGCATGACATATGGACAAAGGGTGACGGACCTTGTGGACAGAGGCACAATCACAGGGCCATTATTGACATGTTGCCATTATAAAGTGATACAATTGCTGGTATAGCAAGGTTTGTCGTAACATATCTCTTCTGAGGGATATGAAGTCAGTAACACACACATGGATGTTATCATTTACTGACTGCAATCATCACAGTATGCTACTGGACTTATAAAGACATAAGATCTGTGAGTAACACACCAAATCTAAGACTCCAAACTCTGGCCAGTCTGCAGATAGCCCTACAGGTGAGAGTTTTCTCAACCACATAACACTGTCATGTCAGACTTTAAATCATGCAGAACAGCCATATCCACGCAAACACTGTTAAACTAACATTACTCCAAATGTAGAATAGCAATACTTACTTTCTGTCCCCATGTCTGGAACATCCCCCTCCAGTTTGTTGGCCTGTCTCCACAGTGTTTGTTATAAGAGGTATTTCCAACTACCCTCTGTGATGCTGTTTGTCAGACACCCACATGAAGTCCTGCTCACAGTGAAGGAAAAGAGCCACCCCCCCCCACATGATGTGCTTGGTTGTAGGAGTGTGTTTTCATGCAATTGGCTATAGGAATGATACCACAGCTGTTCCACATGCAATTAGCAAGTGGGGGACTCCAATTCATGCACAGGTCATCAGCTGATCATGAGCATTACCTACTAAAGTCAAGCTGCTGCCTATGTAGAGAGAGAGAGAGAGAATCCGCGGTGGTGGTGCTGCGGTAACGTTGTCACCTCACAGTAAGATGCTGTCCGGTTCAATTCTCAGCTAGAGCGTCTTCTGCGTGGAGACATGCGTGAATGGGTGTACCTTCGTTGAAGGTTGTGCATCAGGGCTGGTTACTCGGCACATAAAAATCAACTACCAATAATTAGCGGACTGGAGTTCCGCTGTGGCGACCCCTAACCGGGAAAAGCCGAAAGACACAACAACCAGAGAGAGAGAGAGAGAGAGACAGAAAGAAAACAGAAAGAAAGAAAGAAAGAAAGAAAGAAAGAAAGAAAACAAGCAAAAAACACAACCATCACAAACAGACTACAAAAACACATCTGTGAGAAACACCCGTCTACCTGTGAAATACAGCAACTGAAACAGGCAAAGAAAAAAAAGGTATGTGAAACAATTTATCATGTAATGGAATGTAGTAGGTTGTATGTAAAAGAGGTAAATAGGAAGTTCAACAAATATTTCCCAACACCACTTGCTGTACTGATATACTGCTGATCAGAACTTATGGCCATAGCATCTGTGTCTGTCTGTAGTGATGTAGAACACAGCTCATGCCCCTGAGTCAGTCACATATGACTACTACTGGAGTGTGGTTTGAGCAATACTGACTGTGACACTCCTAGGCCAACTAATTGTATGTTGCATATATCCACATGTTAATTGTGAGTACTAGTATGATATACATGTCTATATATATATATATATATATATATATATATAGATATATATATATATATATGTATATATATATATATATATATATATATATATATATATATGTGTGAGTGTGTGTGTGTGTGTGTGTGTATATACATGTCTATATATATATATATATATATATATATATATAGATATATATATATATGTATAGTGACCCATAACAGGAACAGTTCACTTGTAAAACCATGCATCTGGACTCATGTATTGCACCTACAAGGCAGGCCACCTGCATGATGTTTCAGTCAGGTATGATACCTCTTGCTGCCATATGTGTCAGTGGCAGTGCATTCACTGTGGCCTATTTGTCTATAATATCACATCCATGGGCATTGTTAAGGCACACAGACCATGTCCAACCACGTATAGGTTGCAGACGTATGGATATGCCATACACATCTGTACAGAGGCCTGTGCAATGGTTTAACCTAGTGCATGTGAGGCAGATGCTGTTACCACACTATATAAAGTAATGGCAATGGGAGGTAGTCACCAGCTCTGTATAGTATACACATCAAAATGTTATAAGCCACGCAAGATATGATCCTCACACACACACAAACAATTGTCAGCATAAGCATTAGAACTCCTGCCTATCCAGGTATGTCTGCTATAATTTTACACAGTTACTGCATGCACTACAGAGCTTACTGGACTTTCACATGGCTAAAGCTACTGGTAACTGCACAGCTGTGGTAAACTATTACAGGTGGCAGACAGTCTGCTTTTTGTTCTACCCGTAAATCATGCTAGTTTTTTTTTGTCTTGCACTTCAACTAACATTATGGCTTGTCACTTCACCAGGTTATTGTATCAAGAAGTGTGGCACACCTGGGAGCCATCAGCAGTACTCCATCACAGAAGTAGCCCCAGTAATTGGTAGCTATGTCCACCCCTCCTGGCATGTTTGTAGAGCAGTTATCTGTGCTTTCACCCATTAACCTGGAGTACTTGTCCATTCTGAGGCAATGTTGGAACTGCCTCATGTACACAGACAACCCTCCCCTCAAAACTTTAAACACTCAGACCTGTGAGAGTTACCCATATATCACCCAATGTGGACATATGCACTCTCCTGCAAAGACTGGACTAGCAGGTCATGAAGATATGATAAACACCTGTACCACACCATGTGGAACACGTAGCTGACCATGACATCCACTTTGACAGCCATGACATGCACTGAAAAGCCACACACCCACCTTCCCAGAGGCACTCAATGGACATTTACCCAAACAGCACAGACCAGCAAGACAGACATCCACTCTAACACAACAACATGGCACATGCCAAAGGACACATAGTTAACCTACACAGTGTGCCCTTCAACCTAAGCTCCTAAAGCTAACCATCTTGCACAATATAGTGATCATGGGCAACTTAATATTGAGGCACACACATATCCCACTCACTAAGTTGAATATGGAGCAGGTAACAACCAAATATCTATCACATGCCAGCATCCAACATATGACACAGCCAGTCATGGCACTCCACAACAACTATGAGCATCACTCTGTATCCATGTGAGTGTGAATGACTTGACAAAAGACATTGTTGAACTTTCTGATTATGTGGTCCAGGCAGGTGTGACAGTAGCCGTGGACAATGTACTGTCACCCAAAATGATGGTGCAGTACTATCAACAGATTGACTACAACATTGGCTTACGTGTTATGTGTCATTCTCAGGGGATCCAGTACCTCTCTGCTTAGGATGACATGATAGACAAACCCAATGACCTGCCACAGATGTCCTACATCTGTCACAGCTAGAGTTCCAGGTAGTGGCTAAGTGTCTTGTCACCCCTATGATGCCTTATTAAGCAGTGTTCCTGATGTTAATGCCACCATAACAGCTACACATGTATGCAATCTGAGGGTCATGCTGCTCAACAATAGACATCTAACTGTCAGGATGCAGTCACTCAGAGCAGTCGTTGGATTGGAGGACACATATCTGCTGTAATGGAGAGGGTAATTCACAGCAGCAGACAGCAGACC
>NC_056732.1:490750033-490765033 GCF_019279795.1 Protopterus annectens
ATCTGTTTCTGTGAGACCCTTCTGAAGGATATCTGTGTCGGATGTGTTTTCAACTACGGCACCCAGTTTGCAGTCATCTGCAAACTTTGTCATAACCCTCCTGTGTTTGCTTGTACTTGGACTGAGCCCTGTGGGACACCATTTGTGACAGGCTTTGAGTCTGACATGGCAGCAACTCTGACCCTGTGGGTTCTGTCACTCAGCCAGTTTGCAACCCATCTTGTAATGTATGGGTTTACATTTAAGTTGATGAGTTTTTCAATGATACCAGTGAGGTATTGTATCAAAAGCCTGCCAGGTCTAGGTAGGCTGTATGGACTGCCTTTCCTCGTCAATGGCCTTGGTGACTGTTTCAAAAAGTCAACCAAGTTTAAAAGGCATGATCTGCCTTTGACAAAGCCAAACTGGGTTGGATCCAAAGTCTGCAAGTTCCCTATGTCTTTATTTATGAGATCCATTATGATCCTTTCCATGGCTTTGCAGATAAGGCTTGTCAAGCTAATGTAATTTCCAGGGTCAGTGGAGGCACCGCCTTTGTGGAGTGGGACCACAGTCGCTGAGCGCCACTCCTGGGCAATCCAGAGGTGAGACTAAGATTAAACAGCTGTCCTAACTGTGGGTTTAATTCCTCATTGAGTTCATGGAGCACAGCCGGGACACCATCAGGTCCCATGGATGCTGTGTTCTTTGCCTTGGAGAGCAGTTCTCACCTGGGTAGAGATGTTTGGGGGCTACAATCATTTGGTATAGATATCTCTCCTTTGGGGGAGGGGAGAAGTTTGCACTGAACCTGTCAGCCAGTATGTTGGCAATGTCTGTAGGATCAGTAATCTTCACATCATTTTGAACTAATTCTGAGCATATCTGGGAGTTTCCTCCTAGGTTTCTGACATAGCTAAAGAATGCCTTATGGTTGTCTTTAGAGTCCTTAGCTATTTTTCTCAAAATTAGCTTTGGATGATTTTATGAGAGCTCTTAGCTTTTTACTTATAGTGATCAGTGTCTTACCTTTTAAGGATTTTGCTCTATCTTGTAGTAGTTTTCTCCTTTTGTTGTAGAGTTTGTTTATGGCTGGGGTCCACCAGACTGGGCCTTTGGTACAAAGAGTCTTTGTTTTGATTGGGATTGCCTGATCCATGCAGCCCTGCAGGTGCTGGTAGAAGGCATTTGTAAGTGATTCAGCGGTTTGAGTAATGTTAACCACGGCTCAGGGCCTTAAAGGAGACCACACTAGTCTTTAGAAGTGGTTCTTTACTATGGTCTTTTTCATTTCGGTGGAATGAGGACCTCCAGCGAGATTAGTTTGTGATCAGATCTCACCAGTGAGGGTATACTTCGGTTGAACATTGTGCTCCCATGTTCGTGATGATGAGATCAAGTATGTTTTCTCCTCTTGTGGGGATGGTGACTAGTTGTTCCATGGCATTTGAGTTTATGAATTCCAGGAACTTTTGGGCTAGAGTGTTTGGGCTCGAGTAGTGTTCCCAGTCTATATTAGGGTAGTTGAAGTCACCTAGTATGATGGTGTTCGGAGATACATTTATCCCTCAGTGTTTTCAGGAAGGCCATATGAGGTTCCTGAGTTTGTGAGGGTGGCCTGTAACATGCCACAAATTGCAGAGCAGTCTTGCCTATGGTTAATTGCACCTGCATGGTTTCCGATGCATCGTGCGATGCCACCAATCTTGAGGTGTGGGTGTCCTTGATGAATATGGATACCTCCTCCTTTCTTGGTATTGTCCGGGTTTTGGGGCGGGACGCATGATATGAGGTAAAACCTGATAGTGCTGGGGTGCTCTCAGGAGCCTTGAACCAGGTTTCTGTCACAGCACAGACATCGATGTTCTCCATACTGAGAAGGGCCTCGAGTGCGTGCATCTTGAGGTTGAGACTTCTGGCATTGAGCAGCATTACCCTTAGTTTTTTTCTTTGTTTTGTTCTAGGGTGGTAGGTTTAGAATTTGAGCCTTGCCTAAAAAGGCACTATGGGGTGGCAAGAGCCTTTTCCAAAATCCGAATCCCAGGGTGACAAGTGCAAGCTGTCCCTTGCGAGCCTAGCGTGGCTTGTCCAGCATGTCATCCCAGGCAGACAGACATTGGATCCCTTTGAATGACACCAGAGTTTAAGCCAATTGTTAAAGCTGATCATCTTATCTCTGTATTGTGGCATCATTCTTGGTGAAGGTAGGATACTGCTCAAGGTCAGGGTCATACCTGCTTGGGCTACATAATCAGAGAGCTCCTCTATGTCCCTTTCATGTAGTCCAAGGAGGTACGCCCTCAGGGGTAACACCAGCGTGGACAATGATTGAGTCGTACTTGTACCTGCTGTTGAGACCTGAGTGCATGATTCTAGCACCCGCAGGCAGCTTACTGTGACCTTCTCCTTACTCAGTCTGGTGAGCGGGGGCGCAGTGTGTCTGACTATGGAGTCACCAATGACTAGTGTGTCTGGCATTGTGTTTGGCATTAAGGGCTGTGACTGCTTGACACTCTGACTGTGTGGTCTATGTGTTGCAGGTGTTGTGTTCTGAGGTGGTAGTTGTTTGGGTGTCTGCTTTGGTGGCCTCTGCTGTTTTGGTAGATTTTTGATCAGAGTATGTCTTTGTGTGTTTATGTGTATGATTTGAGGTTGTGATGGTATTATGTGAGACTGGGTCTATAGTGTGTGTGGTTTCCTTCTCCTCCTGTCTGGTCATGCCAGTCCTATGTTGAGAGAGCTCAGCCTCAGTTTGGCCGTATAGTTGCATCTCTCATGTATTTGTGTTTTGTGGGAGGAGGGTTGTCTGTGTACATGAGGCAATTGTAACATTGCCTCAATATTCAGGTTCACCAGCTGAGCAGGAGAGGACATTAGCAACTGATCCCTCGACATGCTAGAAGGAATAGACAGAAAACTTAAGAAAAGGTTCTGGGGATGTGGGTGACCGAGAAATGGGGTTTGCTTTTTGGGGTACTTTCTATAACAAGAGTGCTGTATCGAGGTGATAAGTACTGTAGGAGCAAGTGATACAGATAGAGAATAGTCTACTTGGGAGTCAAGTAGAGATAATTTATAGTTGTAGGATACACTAAATAGAACAGTAGTATACTTTGAGGAAGGTAGTTTTAAGGAAAATTTGAAGAGTGGACAATAGTTTAAATCTGATTAACGCCGCTGCCTAAGTGTGCACGCTAGCAGCTCGCTCTTCAATCAAAGGCGCTAAGTTAGTGTGCTGGGCTATAGCTGGAAAAAGAAAAAAAAAAAAAAATGACCAAAATGGCCCGCTGCTACTGCTGCTTGCTTCTAACCACCTCTGAGGACAAACAAGCAGCTCAGTACTCCCCACTCCACTGGTGAGTAAATGAAAACTACTCTGGCCCACAAGAAAATGGAGGAACACAGAAAAAATCTGATCACTGGAACAACTAACTAGGAAAGTTTAGGAAAGGAGAAATATTTTTTGTTTTTTTGTTTTTGCAAACAGACAGAAAAAATGCAGTAAATGCTTTGTTTTCGACTAAATTGCTATCAAAGGCTGGTACACTTGAGTGTATTAGCCTGTTTGTTACATCAACAATATAAGCTCACAAAACAGGAAAATAAGGTAATAAAACAGTAATATAGGCACAAACAGTAGTCAAAAAGCTCAAAAGATTGAAAAATGCAAACTAAAAGTTTAAAAAATACTTATGATCAAGAAAGTTGCTTTTTCTGCTCTCTGCTGGCTTAGGAACTCTGCAGGGGACCACGAGGAGCTATGCCTAGTTCTCTAATGGCTTTATAGCAGGGGCTGGAAAAACAGGAAATGACCCTGCAGTTGCTGCATGTACCACAGAGATTATAGGTTGAGACTTGGCCAAAGGGTTATTTCAAGGTGACTAACATCAGCAGGAGTGCTAAAATAGGGCAATGGGAGGCGTAGTGAGTGTGAATGGCCTCAAAATCATTCATCTCCAAATAAACACACAAACACACACCCACAGTTTAGCCATTGCTATGTCTGGGATTAGAACTCCTACCTAACTAGCTTGCTACACTACACTATAACACAGTTATTGCGAGCATCACAGAACTTATAGGGCTAACACTTGCCCAAAGGGTTATTTCAAGGTGACTGACATCAGCAGGGGTGCTAACACAGGCAATGGGAAGTGCAGTGTGTGTGGCTGGGCCATAAATCAATCCTGTGGAAACATAGACACACACTCACACACAACTTTACATTTGACAGGACTGAGTTTACAAATGCTACACGAATACTAGTTTGTACTATAGTTTTACACAGTTTTCACAAGCACCACAGACACTATAAGGCTGAGGGCTAGCAAAAGGAATGTCTATAGTGATTGACATCATCACATCATGTGATATAGGCCAATGGGATGTGTAGTGGATGGGACAGGCCTCATAATAGGATTCTCTCTGTCACTGTCTGTCTCTCTCTTCCCCACATCTGTGTGTGTGTATGTTTGACATATTATAGTCTGTTGGCCTTATATATGTTTGGGTATTTCTATCCAATGTGTTTGTGAAGCATAAATGGTGCACATTTGTGTGTGTGTGTGTGTGTGTGTGTGTGTGTGTGTGTGCGCAGACACCTGCAAATGACAGATATGTATAGCCCACTATGTTGTCAAACATGGGCTTAATTTATCTAAGTGTAGGAGCATGCCCAGTATGACCTTTTGTATTGAGTGTGTGAATCCATTCCAGGTAGGGTTGTACTCCAGTCCAGGGTTTGGTGTTCTACAACTACAGCTTGCACCCTGTTTCTGCAGGATATCTGTATATAGGTTGACAATATTGAGTCACAATGGGCAAAAGATAGGGGGATACTGTAAATATTGCTGTCTGTGCTGCTTGCGTTACATGGTTGGTGTTAGCAGAGATATTCAGACATTTGTACTGTTTTACATTGTGATGTATTAAGTTATCAACTACTGACAGATATAATTATTCACTCACAGTTATTTACCGGGAAAATACAAGATGAATGTAGCTGAGTCCAGTATTGTGGGCCACAGCCTACACATTCTTGCACACTCCTGCCATTGTGGAGGGGTACCTACAGATGCTTGCTGATGGGTCTGTGTAAATGGTCCAGCACCTTGGCAGTATAGTGGCTGAGGATCCCCTTCTTGTACATATATCGACTTAGAATAGCCATATCCTGCTGTGGTTATACCTCTCAGCTGTACGGATTCACCCAGGTTACCCAGAGGCAGGGCTCATATATCTGGTCAGTTCCCCTTCATATTGTGGTTTATGAACAGGTTTGTAGCCACCCATTAATGGGTTTGCAGGCAGGGGTATTATGGGCACATATCAGATTTTCAGACTTCACACTCTCCACAACATCCATGCTTCTACACCCCCCATTATTCTATCCTCTTCTTAACATTATGCAAGCAAAACCTGAGAAGTATCCCTATAGATGGCCCTTCATCCCAGTGGTATTTATGGATTGGTCCACATTTCTTGCAGTAGAACATGGGGAGCATGCTACTGGGATTTGTCAGCATGGATTTGCATTTGTGTTCTGTTGACTATGTTAGGTTGTTAGTTAGGACCCCATGAGATACCATACGCTGGCACTATGAGTGAGGCACAGGCCTTTGACATAGGACTGTAGGCCATTTGGTAGTGATGCAGGCCATATGTAACAAGCCAGTGCATTCTGTCACTCATACATTCCCAGACTGTGAGACAGTGGATTCCCATGGGGTGACAGGGTAAGTGTGCAAGGTGTTACTGGCAATACTTCATGTCCATATTGATCCATTGATCTAGATGCAGGCAGGGTGCTGCTTACAGCTAGGGACACACCTAAATATGACACCTCTTCAGCATGCTGCATTCTGTGGGTATTCCCATACAGAGGTGGAGCATACTGTACTCATTCCCAACAGCAAGGATATGACCTGTGATAAATCTGTGGCTTATGGTGGGGTGAGATGAATGCATGTGTAATATGGAAGCTACTTGCATCTGACTCACAGATATACCTGGGACATTCCCCTTATGCTGCCTTGTGCGTTGACATATGCAGTCTCTCATTACTTTATAACTGTGCCTTTTGTGGTCTGCAAGTGATTGGCCAGACTACACCAGTATGCCATAATACATGGAAAACGAATGTGCTGCTAACCTGTGTGTACAATTTCAAAGTTGTGTGCAGGTGACAGTTAAATTATATGCACTCTGTCTAGGGTACTTCCACCTGTGTACTGTGTGTATGTATGGGCCCATGTTCATGGCATGTCTATCTTTCAGACAATGACAGATATTGACATCTGGACAGTGAGTATGGATAACTGCTGACATGTGTATCGCTGAGAACATTGTGGTTGGCACTGCAGTTGTCGGAACATGGCCCTGTCAACCGCAGTGCTGCCCATAGGCCACCAAGACACAACCATCCATGCCTACATACTGACCACTTCCAGACGATATTGAACACACAATTTAGCACACAGACCCCTGCATATTGTACACATGCAATAATCAATCCTATAGATTGGGCGAGCTCGGGCAATCTGTGCTCCACTGATATTACTCCTCATACTTACATGTTACTGCATTTCTATATAGGATTGTAAGGGGGGCACACATGACATCTTTAAACATTTGCTATGACTGTACTAGTATTTCAGGTACTCTTTTGGCTTCCATTTCATACTGTATTCTGACCTATCATGCAGACTGGAAGCACATCAGTAGAGTAAAGATCTTAGGTTTTATTGACCTACATTTCAGTTTCAGACTTCTTACCCTTCAAAACTGATGTACAACTGCCAGACCTGCTGTAGTCTGTCTGTGTAAGTCTGGAGGGGGGGTTGTTCACCATTGCCATCATTTGGAGGCCTTAGCCCAGCCTTTATGGTCATCTACACCTGTCCTGCTGGCTGAGGCTAGTGGTGGGTATGTCAGCCTCACTGACATGCATGTGTGTATCCTATGGACACCCACAGTTATTTGGGCACAACATATACTGCAGTGGGATTTGTCACCTTCTCTAGTACTGCCTAGCATGTTGACACCAGTATTTGTTATGGATTTCATGCTGCCCATATGGGTGTCTGCTACCTGCTGCCATCCCATTCGGCCACCCAATTCCCTTGCATGCTTGCATCCATACCATAGATACAACTATCAGAACATTCTACTCCATTCAGTAATTGATAGGAAGAGTGACTTACCTTGTGGCTGGGCCAGTATTGAGGACAGAGCTGGAGGGCTGACTATGTCAGATGCACATAGTACACTCCCTATACATGGTAAAGTACAGGTAGTGTCATGTTTGGCATCCCTTTTACTGTATGTGCGAGTCAGTGAGAGGTGACATTCCATGGGTCCCTCCCATGTCAGTGTATGTGCTATGTGTTGCCTCTTTGCCAAGGCCTTGGTATTCTGGGCATGCTTCCTTCTGCCTACATGGGCAGACTCAGGTAGTTCCTCTTCTGAGTCACTCTGTGCCTGTGATGACCTTGGCAATGGTGGGGAGCTGTGTGGCCTTGCCCTATGCTGTTCCTGCTGCACCTGTTTCTGTAGGATCATATTATGTAGCATGGCACATACTATGAACATTTGTGTACATGTAGCTGGAGAGTACTGCAAGGGTCACCGGAAGTGTCAAGGCAGCAGAACCCTGACTTGAGCATCCCAAACACACGCTCTATAATATCTATGATTCTGGTTTGTGCATGTGCCTCATTATGGGCTTCTTGTTCAGGTGTGTGTGCATTTCTGAGGGGTGTCATCAGCCACGGCTCCAGTGTGTAGCCAGCATCCCCCATTAGGTAGCCCTATAGGATGTCCTCAATGGCAAATGACTGGTACAGCTGTGTCATATGCCCGATGTGGGAGTCATGATAGCTTCCAGGGCTGCCAGCACACACATTCATGATAATGCCCTGGGCATCGCACATGACCTGGCAGTTGATGGAGGTGAAGCCCTTGCAGTTTATGTAGACTCTACCCTGCTCACCAGGTGGTGCTTTGATGTGTATGTGCGTGCAGTCTATAGCATCCACTACCTCAGGGTATTCTGCTATTTGGTGGAAGAGACACATATTGCTGGTCAATGCCTCATGGGTGTTGAGGAACTATATGTGCTCACTGGCATGTGCTGACATGGCATCCAGGAACTGGTGGAGTACCCTGGATGCTGATGCCTGTGAGAGCACCATGATATCCCCAGTTGGCCTTTGGAAGGTACCTGTGGCTAGTATTCTTAAGCCTGCACATACCTTGATATCCACTGGGATGGGTTCCCCTCTGTTGGTTCTGTGTGTGAGGTAGGGCTGGCACAGCTCAACAATTTGCTGTAAGAATGTTCCTATCACTATCTCTAGCTCATGTAAGCCCTGGTAGGTTACCCTGGGTCTGTACACTCTTCTCCTCCTCCTCACTGTGGGATGTTCATCTGAATTCATATCCTCACCATACTCAGCATCTTGCACATATTGATGTATGAGAGTGACAGCAGCCCCTAACATTTTGTTAGTTTTCTCAGGTAAAATTTCCCCATATGTGTACACCGGTGGTGTAGAGTTTGTGGGAAAAAACAGACTGAAAGGTGTTTGCATAGTTTATAGTAGTGTGCTGGGCTGCTACCTGTGTAATTGGCTGATTCTTACACAATTCACCTGCCAGCTATGCTAGTTCTCCTTGATTGCCTTCCTACTACTGTTTTCCCTTCCTATTACCTTCCTGTTTAAGCCCCAAGGCTCGCCGCACATACTCAGTGCTCAGATGTCAACAGTGTTGCTATTTCTTGTTTTGTTTTTTTGTTTAATACCCGAGGAAAACAGTGCTCAACAATGTGAGACACACCCCCTTCCTTAGCTCTGCTTAGCTAAGGGCAAACATGGGCCACGGAGCCCCAATAAGCTTACAGCATGCATGACACATCCCCTTATGAGGTCATCCACTTCTTCTACTTATACAATGGTGTTGCTGCACCTACATGGTTGGATGCAAGATGATGCTGAGTGGAAATCTGTGATTCAGTATCAATCCCCTTATTTATATAAACCAGAATGCTAATTCATAGTTACCTCACACTGAGCCTTCTCCCTTAGCAACCACTATTCCCTGGTATTGCTGTCTTATGCATGCAATGGACTATTATGGCAAAAGGCTGATTTGGGATTAAAAGCTTATTCCCCCCCCCCCCTTTTTTTATTTTTGTGGTGATCCCGTTTACACACCGCTGCCCTATGCTTAAACGGCCGAGATCGTCAAAAAAAAAAAAAACTTGTTTTTTATAACATTTCAACTATTTTTCATGCCAAGGGCCATATATTTGGCCATTGGCATGCATACTATATTGAATACATACTTTCTTTCAAGCTGCCATGCCTCTGTTTTGTAATTTGCAAAAATGTGTTCTGTTAGTCACCGAATACATTTCTGCAGGTTACACTATTCCTGCACAGACGCCTGCCTGCTTCCTGGATCACTAATTCACCTCATTTGCATGGTTTTTCACCAGCAAATGAGGTAATTAGCATATGGCAGTGGTGTCTGTGCGGGAATAGTGTAGAAGCACTCATTCACGTCTCGGGGGCTTGATCCTGGATCGCTCATTGGCCATATTGTGTGCAGCAGCTGTGGCACTAGTCAGGCACTCTGTGCAGAGCTTGATGAATCCTGGGGAATTACTTTATGGGTGAACAACAATTACACTGCCAAATAGAAAGAAATACAGGAGAGTATTTGTTTAAAATCTAACTGTCTAATATATGCGCTTCATAATAAGATATTTAACAGTCACTTTTTTCTGGTTATTAAAATATTATTTATTGGAAAATCAAAATCAACTAATAAATTCCTCTTACATCTCCATGACATTGACTGATTTTTTAAAGTATGTATATATATATATATATATATATATATATATGTATATATATATATATATATATATATATATATATATATATATATATATATATATATATATATATATATATATATAAAGTCCAGAATATAAAGACTGGCTATTCTTAACATTTCCTTTAGCTTATACACAAAACAATATAAGTACTTTTAATATAACTACAATATCTGCTTTTAAAGAAAAAAAATAAAATATTTTGGGATCAATTGATGGACAAAGAAAAGTTACATTTTCTAGATTTCATTTAATTTTTTTTAGATAATGAAATGTGATTAGATATTCAAAATTGTAGATATTCAATAGAGACAAGAATACATCTAATGCAATCATCAATTATAAAACATTTCCAAAATTTGTAGACCTCTTCACTATTTTGATGCATCAAAATATTACAGAAAAAGGATTTCTATCTAAAATCTATAAGGCAATTAAAAATAATTCAGAATACTGCAAAGAAAATTTTTGGGACTATTTCAAATCCATTATAAATTATTAAACAAGTGAGGATGAAAAAAATGATTTAGGTTCATAGGTTGGTACTAGGCTATCGGCCCTAGGGCCTATACAAGCCTAGCCATAACAATCCCTTCGCTATTTCTTCCCACAATATTTACTTCCCTGGACTCCTGTCTAACAGGGCGACTGAAGTGATCCCTGGGGTGAATTTCCTATCTCCCATCCAATCGTCAAGTTTCCTTTTGAAGATGGCCAAAGAGGCGCTCTGCTTGACATGTATGGGCAGTCTATTCCAGAGACTGGGGGATTTACTGGGTCAGGAGCCTATCCCTCCAGCATGTTTTGCTCATTGTGATGAAAAGGTTTAGATCCCTGGAGTATGTGGCTCTGAGGGATTAGGATTTCTTTAAGTGTAGCATGTCCAACAGCTCTGGGTTTGATATGGCCTTGTATGTTAAGCAGAGATCACCTCTGAGTAGAGAATATGTGACAGAGTATAGATGGAGTTTTTTTTAGACGGTCAGCATATGGCATCTGCTTTAGGCCTGTGATTTTTTTAGTGAGGTATTTCTGCAGCCTTTCCAGTTGTTGCAGATGTCTTGAGAGGTACATACCAAATGGGGCGTTGTATTCTATAATGGGTCTAATGAGGAATGAGTACAGTGGGACAATGACCTCCCCTTTTCTGGATGAAAAGCCCTTAGTGATGAGGTGTGCCACATAGAAGGATTTCCTGACTGTTGTGGCAATGTGGTTATCAAAGTTGAGACCACTCTCCACCTGTATACCTAGGTCTCTTATCACACTTTCTGTGTTTAGTGTACTGCCACCTATGTGGTAATTCACGGGTACATGTTTTTTCCCATAGGGGATAACTACACATTCTTGGCTTTGAGCTTGAGCCCATGGCTCTGGCACCAAGCATCTGTTTCTGTAAGGCCCTTTTGTAGAATATCCACATCATTTGGGGATTCAATAATGGCTCCCAGTTTGCAGTCATCTGTGAACTTTGTTATCCAGAGTCCCTTAGTGTTGGCCTGTACTTCAGAGAAGCAGATGCCAAACAAGAGCGGTCCCAGGACTGAACCTTGAGGTACTCCACTTGTCACTTGTCTGGAGCTGGATTTGGAGTTGGCTACTTTTACAGTGTGGGTTCTGTCAGTAAGCCAGTTGGCAACCCATCGAGTGACACGGGGATTCATGCCCAGCTTAGTAAGTTTATCTATAATTCCAGACTGGGGGATGGTGTTGAAGGCCTTGGCAAGGTCCAGATAGGCTGTGTGGACTACAGGCTGTGTGAACGCCTTACCCTCAGCCAGAGCTCTGGAAACTGATTTGAAGAAGTCAGTCAGGTTCAAGAGACAAGATCGGCCCTTCACAAACCTAAATTGGGTGAGGTCCAGTATTTGAAGGTTGCCAATGTCTTTGTTTATAAGTTCCAAGATAATACATTCCATGGCCTTCCAGATCAGGCTCGTCAGACTGATGGGACAGTAGTTCCCAGGATCCAAGGTGGATCCCCCCTTGTGGAGTGGGATAACTGTAGCTGTGCACCACTCAGTGGGCATGAAGCCTGAGGTGAGGCTATGATTAAACATGACACTTAGGTGAGGTGGAGTTCATTTTGTAGTTCATGTAGTACACAGCCTGGGATGTTGCCTGGTCCCATGGATGCTGTATTCTTAGCTTTGGAGAGTGCGGATTTTACCTGTGTGGTCGTTATTACCAGAATTGGGCATTTTTTTGGTATTGAGATGGGCCCTTTAGGGGGTGAGAGGGGTGAAGTTGACACTGAATCCATCTGCCAGGATATTGGCAAACATCCTCTAAACAAACAACTTCATCCTTAAAATGGAAGTTATTTTCTTGGACATGTATGCATAAAATATTCATTACACCACACAAAGGTGAGCTAATGTCATAAAAATGTTGGATGTTGGAGACGTAAGTTGAACACCAAAGCAGATTGGCAGCATATTATATATGAATGTATTATAATAAAACCATTCTGGAATAATATTAATACTTTTTTACAAGCTCTATTCACTGACAATTTTGTTCTGACTAAATCATTAATCTTATTATACTACAAATGTTTCAACATTGCAAATGAAGTTTATCATATAGAACTATTGTCAATCAAAGAAAGAACTTCAAGAACCACCACTTCTTATAATTTGTGGAAGAAACTTAAGCAGACATTGAATAATTCAAATGAAAGATAACTTCATATGCTACTTGAAATTTTCAGTCTTTTTACCTTATGTAAACACCTTGTAGATAGTTGTATGTATGTTTTTTGTTACCTGTTTCCTGTTTATCTTTTCAATTTCTATATATATTGTAATGTTACATTTTGTTATTTTACTGTAAATCTTAATAAAAGCATTTAGAAAAAAACAAGCTTATTCCTGTAAGGAAGGGACCATTTTCATACAGCACAGCAGCGCGTCATGCATATTCATGAAGGCACATGGCCATGCTGTTAAACGGACACAGTTCTGTGTACAAGTGCAGGGGGTGTGTCCCCTGCACACCAGAATTGCCATTTGGTAATTTAAAACAAGCGAGAACACCCCAAACCCATCAGGGTAAGATATCTGGTCAAAGCCATAAGGGACAATAGTCCCTACCAAGGCAAAAGTTGAAAGAATAACAGATGTAGCATAAGTACATAGGGCACACCTCCCAACCTATCAGAGTACGGAATGTGGACAAAGCCATAGGGGACAATTGTCCCACAAAGCAGAAAGTTGATAGAATAATAGGTTCAGCATTAGCAGGGATATTATGAAGGGTACAAATAATAAAACACAACAAATTCATTATATTTTTATACATGCAATAAAGTTTAAGCATAGTTGTGCCAGTGTGTCTGTTGCTTAGCTATGCATAGTCCAGCTTAAACAGTGCAAGAAGTTAAATACCAAGAGACATCCACAACAACCAGTATTGCAATAGTGTAGTGGTTAAACTGTATGCTTTACAAACAGCCATTCCTGATTTGATAACCAGTTTGCATTTAACATGTAAAAGCATTACATAAACATTTTTTTGTTTATAATTCGCTACTAAATAACATATATTTGTTAACCAGAGTACTGTAGTAGGTCCAGATGTGAAGTGTCAGTTTAATAAAGTTGTGAAACTACCATATAAACACAAGTGGCCCATGCAGTGTAGTCACTGATGAATAAATGTAATGAAAACACATTGGGGGATGTCAGGGACAGTAAACAAATGTATAATATGTAATGAATGATGAATCAATCCTGTACAGCAAATAGTGTATAAAATAAAAAAATAAGCAATGTTAAGCATTGCACAGTTCTGCTTACCAGGTATAAGCATTGTGTAAATATGACTGATAAGCAATGAGCAGCCCAGCTAAGTGGATTTGCCCACTGGTAAGCACTGGTGAACCTGTCCCTTTAAGCACTGTCAACCTTAGCTAAGCAGGTTTGCCCGTTGCTTAGTTTAGCTCAGCATATTCATAACAGTCCAATAATGGCAAAGGATGGGAAATCAGCCATGTTTAAAGCTCATAACTGGTTGCAGCTTTCCACTGTAGATATTATGGCAGGTGTCGGTGAAGGCTTGCACTTCTGGGTGCAGTGCTGGGGCATACAGGAGTCCAAGGTCATAGTAGGACTCCTGGTTAAAAAACATGATGAGAGAATGCTGCAGGGCCAGTACCAGGGCTCCCAATATAAAGCGGAAGCCTGAGACCATCTCACCCGTGATCTCACCAATGCCACTGGTATCCCTTGGATGGGTGAGCAGGATCGGCATCACTATGCTGACTTGAAGCAGATGAAGAGGGAGCTCTTGGACAAGTGGGTCCAAGAAGCAAGGCAGAAGGGTGATGTCCCAGTAGTGTGTAAGTATTTATATCAATAACTGTTTACCAAAGTTCAGCCAGTGTATGTGATGGATAGGTATGCCTAAATATTTCTCTATTCCCTTTACAGCTGCAGCTTTGTGGGCTGTGAATCAGGAAGCCCATGCCAGTAGGTTGCAAAGGCTGCATCGCGAGGCTGGTGAGTAACAATCCTGTTTGTAATAGTCATACCAAATAAATATAAAGTAGTAGAAAGTCACCTGGCAGTATAAAAACTGTGTATGGGTTGTACTGAATAAACCAGACAATATGACAGTAATAGTCCCATATAGGTGATATTTAAATAAGACCATAACTGCCTGGCAATAAAGTTCTAAATCCTGAACTGTTTATTTTCCACTGGTATTGCATGGCATTTAGTGTTGCTTTCTCTGAATAGCAATGTTGTGTTAACCACTGTTACCCACACTGTGCCACATAAAAAATATGTCTAGGAATGTCTGTATAAGACTGTTGTAAGTACAAGTTCAGATGGTACAACCAAGAGAGACTTAGATAGAAAACACTAAAGCAGTAGCCAGAGGTTTCTAAACAGCTCACTCTGATGAAACTCAAATTGTAGTTTTAGCACACACAGCCATGGTTCGAATCCTGTGAGTGGTAGTAAGGTGTATGCATAATCATACCTCTCAACTGTACAGATTGTCACAGAATGTCCAGATAAATGGTTCATATTTTTGGTTTGTTCCTCTTTCTCCTTGGCCAATCACTGGGATGATCTCAGGATTGTGGTCACCAAATAATGACATACATTAAA
>NC_056732.1:490770033-490775033 GCF_019279795.1 Protopterus annectens
TGATTGTCAAAGGAGAGATTACTATCTACGTTTGTCCCCAAATCTCTAATTACTTCTTCCGTACTTAATGAATTACCACCTATGTGGTAATTTGTGGGCACCTTGTTTTTCCCAAAGGGGATGACTATGCACTTTTTAGCATTTAGCTTGAGGCTGTGGCTCTGGCACCAAGCATTCATCTCTGTGAGACCCTTTTGGAGGACGCTTGTGTCAGCTGAAGATTCAGTTATGGCCCCCAGTTTGCAGTCATCTGCGAACTTTGTCAGCCATAATCCCTCCGTGTTAGCCTGAACCTCAGAGAAGTATATACCAAACAAGAGAGGTCCCAGAACTGAGCCCTGTGGGACGCCACTTGTAACTGGTTTGGATTCGGACATGGCACCTGCGATTCTGACCATGTGGGTTCTATCTATGAGCCAGTTTGCAACCCATCTTTTGATATAGGGGTTGATATTTAAGCTGGTAAGCTTATTTGTAATGCCCGAGTGGGATATTGTGTCAAAGGCTTTTGTGATGTCCAGGTAAGCTGTGTGGACTAGCTTGCCCTCAGCTATGGCTTTGGTAACTGTTTCAAAGAAATCAACTAGGTTTAAGAGGCAAGATCTGCCCTTAACAAAGCAGAATTGGGTAGGTTCCAGTGTCTGGAGGTTCCCAATGTCTTTGTTTATGAGTTCCACGATAATACGCTCCATAGCTTTACAGACCAGACTAGTCAGGCTTATGGGGCGATAGTTTCCGGGGTCCGTTGTGGCACCACCTTTGTGGAGTGGGACCACTGTAGCTGTACGCCATTCTTTGGGTGCATATCCTGTAGTAAGGCTAAGTTTGAACAGTGACTTAATGTGAGGGTTCAGTTCTTCTTGGAGCTTGTGTAAGACACAGCCTGGGACACCATCCGGTCCCATAGATGCTGTGTTTTTTGCTTTGGAGAGGGCAGCTTTCACCTGTGCATCTGTGATGTCAGAGAGGTTACATTCAGTTGGGATAGGCATTTGCTCCTTTGGGGGGGAAGGGGGGGGGTTTGCACTGAATCTGTCTGCCAGGATGTTGGCTATGTCTGTAGCTTTGGTATATTTTGTACCATTATGCAACAATTCAGAGCATATCTGGGAGTTTCTGCCCATGTTCCTGACATAAGTAAAGAAGGCCTTGTGATTATCTTTAGTGTCTAGGGCAATTTTTCTTTCAAAACTGGTCTTTGATGATTTTATGAGAGAACGAAGTTTCTTGCTAATACTGATCAGAGATGCCTTCCCTTTTTGAGATTTTGCTCTGTCATGTAGTAGCTTCCTCCTTCTGTTGTATAGCTTATTTATGGCCGGGGTCCACCAGACCGGTCTCCAGTTTTTGGAGGAGTGAGTGCCTCATATTTGTATTAATTTACTCAAATATGTTTGTCATGTCTTGCAAATAATTGGCAGCCTGCAAACAATGACATTACAACATCTCCCTCCCTTTTATTTGGCCATTGCTGTTTGGGGTCTCCACAGCAGATCATCCCCACCCATGGCATCCAGTCCTCTGCATCTTGCTCTCACACACCATACACCTACATGTCTGCCATCACGACATACATATGCCTTTTGTAGGCTGTCTGCTGTCCCTGTAACCTGGCAGCCTCATCTGTTGCAAGATATACTCAGCATACTCCCTCAGCACATGTCCAAACCAAACATGCCACTGTCTGGAATTGTCCCCAAGCCATCCAACCTGGGCTGACCCACTAACACACATGTCCCCAATCCTATCCCCTCTGTCACACACTGTACAGAAGTGAACATCCTACACTCTGCTGTGTCCCACCCTAAATCCTGCCTGTCTTTACAATTCCACTGTCTACAACCAATATAATGTAGCCAGTCACACTACCTTCACTTTTCATATCACTCTTAATGGTATTAAGTAATTAGTATTAACAACATTTGCCAATAAAAACCTGAAAGAACTCATACAAAAAAATAAAGTTGTATGTATCATATAAAAATGCATTTAAGAATTGCAAATAAAAAATACATATAAAAATACAAATAAAAAATACATGTAGAAAGTGGGGTGGGGGAGACAAGCCGTTACTATACTATGAATAAAGTCTGATGTCCTGTGATATGTTTTTCCCTGTTTATGTTTTTCAGGCATGATGCAGAGGCTTCCAGCCTATGATGCCCAGGAGACAGCAGCCATAACTGAGGACATCCTGGAACACTACCACATTCTCTTCAGTTGGGGTCATCAACAGCAGCGGGAGAGGACAGCCCCCTGGAAAGACATCACCCAGAGAATGAACACCTTGGTGAACCATGGCAACATGTACAAACATGTCAGGCACAGAGCAGCTGACCTGATTCGGCATGCACGGCAATGGGTTGCTGCAGTGGTGATGGACCATTCCACTACTGGTGGGGGGGCCAGCCAGAGAGACCCCACTTACAGCAATGGAGGAGCTCCTTGCCAACCTTGGGGTGGCCCACAGAGAACAACCACTACAACATGTAGCTGTCATGGAGGTGGGTGCCACCCAGAAAACCGGCGAGGAGCGTCCAGGTAAGGCAAAAGTCCACATCAGTGTACTGAGGTAAAATTTCAACTGTGTAGTAACAGTCTTTAGATGCAGATGTCATTGCAAAAGAGAGCACTGGGTGGTGTTTAGTAACACACACGTGCCCACTTCAGATGAAGAACAGCAAATAGTGTAATATCATAGTGTAGATTGTACCTGTGCATACATGTAGCATTGCTCTTTGACCAATAGTTATTGTGAAGCTGCTGACATTACCTCTCTCTCACTTTACCTAGGTACCTCTCATCAACATGAGCCACAGCAGCCTGAGGCCGGTACGTATGAGATCTTCCTGTTGTGGCTTACCAGTACCCCAGGCATGTTAAGGTCATGCATGTGGCCATGCACTGAACTGTTATAGTCAGCAAATTGCATGTATCTGCAAGATCACCTGTGGTGGGGTTCACTGCATGAAATCACAGGGGCCTTTTTGCATGAGATGTCACATATCAGTAGCATAACTCACAAACCTATTATTGCAGGACATCTGGATAATGATTGCCAAAATGTGTTGCCAGAGTGCCAATAGTAGGGGCATGTTGTTGTATACAGTACTGTGAGATAGTGCATATAAAAGGTGGACACACATGTCACAATGCCAGGTATGTGTGAGATATGACAATATGAGCACAATGCACAAGACCAAAGCCATGCAACCTGTCATGTGACCTATAATCTGTACAATGCAAATGTGAAACATGCAACTCTGTCAGTGGAACATGTATGTGGAGTGGAAACAGTCCACGAAGCTAGATGCATATGTGTGGACAGGAAGAAGCTCATACTGGGGTATATCAGAGTGTGATACAACCACAACAGTTGATCAGATTGGGTACACACCTTCCATCAATCATGGCCTCCTGCAGTACCTGCATATAACAGTCAGCTCACACACCAGGATTATCCCAATGCAGACCCACAGTTGCCTGCTACAACAAAAGCCATGGTTCGCATACAGCCTAACATGCTGCAAAGGGATCGAATGCTATGGACACAGACACACAGCACTGCATATGCCATGGAACACAGTGCAGATAGTCATCAAAAGGTGTACAATCGATGGTGCAACAGTGACAGTTTTAAGAAGTGGACATACTTCCACATATGTTGGGAAAAGCATCCCAGAAATGTCCAGGGAGTCTGCCAGGAGCCATACAGCAACAGTGGAGTATCAGATATCCCTGGCAAGTACTGGGTGTGTATTACAAGTGACAACAATCTTCTATGAGCTCCACATGTCTTGGGTATAGGGTGTGTTTTGATGATGGCAGCTGTTCCTCACAACACACAACAGCCAGTTCTGGGTAATGTCTGGACAATACATCAACTTTTCAAAACGCATGTGTGGAAATGTGTGAAGGTGTTATGAGACTAAGGTTGAACTCTCTTTGTGTACATTTTAGTCATGTTAGTTTGGCACTGTAACAATACTGCACAACAGCAGAACAGCACTACCCACACAGTGAAGCAGGGTGATGGCATTGTCCTGCTTTGGGTTTGCTGTCCACCAGCTTGAACTGGGGCCATAGCCAATTCAGATTGTTAAATGACCACTTCCAAACAACAGTCCCTTGTGGCCATGATCTGTCTGGTGTCTGCCACATAGCTGTGGATGGGGAGGTATCCCAACATTGCATACAACAATGGGCCACACCCTACATCCAAATGAACAAAAGTATGGATTCACAAGAACACAATCAATAGTCTGCTGTGGCCAAGCCAGAGGCCACACCTACATAAGAAGCGCAGTCTGTGTTTTGACCTGACAAGTGCTGTGCACACAGGTTGGCCTTGCAATCGGACAGATTCGGAGTTGTTTGTCAAGAGAGAGTCTGCAAACATTGCCATGTTGAGTCATGCCATGCTGAGAAACACCACCCCAAGAGGACTGACCACTGTACTCAGAGCAGCAGGTGCTTTACCAAAGTATTGGTTTATGGGTGTGCACCTTTTGCAAGCCAGCTCTTGTAATACTGACATGTATGATATGCCAACCCTACTGATGTGTATGTTTCTCATTCAGAATGCACAGGTTACATGTCGTACGAAATGGTGGAAATCTCATGGCAATATTCATGTGGTCTCATGTGATATGTCACAAAACCCTTGCTTGTTAAGAGGGGTGTAAACACTTAATATATCCACTATCAGTTTGTGAAGTTTGAGGAAATGCCCTTGTTTTCACATACATTTTCTAAAGGTTATGACAACTTGTACTTCTAGTAATTTTTACTTCAATAAAGTACGACCTTCTAGAATCTGAACTTTGACTACGTTGATTTTTTGCCACCACAGTGAGCAGAGCTCCTTAGCCGAGCCACATTTACGTTGTTTTGCCTGTTTTTTCTGTATGTTTCATCTTTGATTTCTAGCTGCCACACTAGTGGTTCCTCTCACAAGGCAACCTGACCAGCCGGAACTACGAACTGTATACAAAGCCTTT
>NC_056732.1:490782533-490837533 GCF_019279795.1 Protopterus annectens
TGTCATTTAGATTCTTGACATAGTTACAGAATGCCTTGTGGTTGTCTCTGGAATCTTTGGCAATTTTATTTTCGCAACTAGCTTTGGAGGATTTTATGAGGGATCTCAGCTTCTTACTAAGGCTGGTAAGGGAGTTTTTTGCATCCTGGGATTTTCCTCTTTTCTGCAACAGTTTCTTCCTTTTGTTGTAAAGTTTGTTTATGGCAGGGGACCACCAGATTGGCTTCATTTTTTTTGGAGGAGAGTATCTTGGTTCTGTTTGGGATGGCACGATTCATGCATGAGTGGATGTGCTCGTACAGTACTTTAGTTTAGGACTCAGTAGTTGAACATTCAGTTCTCGTTTACATGGGTGTCATGAAGTTTGTCACTTCTGACTTGAGTAGCATGGCTTTGGAGACCTTTTGTATGGAGGTTTCCTTAGTGGGGGTGAGGGTGGGATGTGGATGTTAAGGGTAATTAGCTTATCGTCTGACCTGACCAACAAGGGGTTGACCATAGGTGTGGAGCATCGAATTTCCATGTTGGTCATAACCAGGTTCACGATATTAGAGCCCTTGGTGGGACAATGGATTAGTTGATCCAGGGCATAGGAATTTATGAATTCCAAGAACCATTGGGCAAAGATGTTGGTAGATGAGTTGTTTTCCCAATTAATGGCATGGTAGTTGAAGTCACCCAGTATTAGGGTGTTTGGTTGTATCTTAATATTTTCCAGTATGTTTAGAAAGGTGTAGTGAGAATCTTGGGACATGGTGGGGGATCTGTAGCAAGCTACAATTTGGATTGCAGTCTTACTTAGTGTTAGTTGCACAGATGCATTGTGTTGGGCAACTAGCCTGGTTGTGTGAATATCCTTGGTGAATATGGACACTCCTCCACCTTTAGTGTTTCAATCCTGGTTTGGTGGCAGAAAAGTGTGGTAAGAGTTGTAACCTGGTATTGCAGGGCTGCTCTCTGGAGCCTTGAATCAGGTCTCAGTTATTTCACAGATATCAATGTTCTCCATTTTTAGGAGTGCCTCGAGTGTGTGCATTTTGAGGTTTAGACTTCTAGCATTGTGTAGCATTACCTTCAGATTTTGCATGCTTGCACCTATTACGGTGGTGGTTTTGTCCTTTGATCTTTGCCTAAAAAAGGCACTATAGGGGTGGCATGTGCCTTAGCCAGTAACCTGAATCTCAGGGGCGACAGGTGCAGACATCTCTGGCAAAGCATCATGGTCTGTCGATCATGTTGTCCCAGGCAGACATACTGGATCCCCTTTGAATGACACCAGAAGCTTAGCCAATTGTTGAAGTCAGTCATTTTTTCCTTATATTGTGGTATAATTCTGGGCGAAATCAGGATGCTACTCAGGGCTAGTGTCATACCTGCCTGGGCCACAAGATACGAGAGCTCTTCCATGTCTCTTTTCATGTAGTCCAGGGAGGTACGTCTCAAGTCATTCACTCCAATATGGACAATGATAGAGTCATATTTGTACTTGTTGTAGAGTGACTTGAGTGCATGTGTTATGTGGTGGATCCTGCCACCCGACAGGCAGCTGACTTTAATTTTCTTCTTGTTCAGCCTGGTGAGTGGGACATCAGTGTGCCTGACTATAGAGTCACCTATGACTAAAGTGTTAGGTACATTGTTTTGCCTTAGGGGCTGTTGCTGGGTGGCACACTGGTGTTGTGAGGTATGTGACACTTTGGTTGTGACTGGTGTTTGTTTGCATTTCAACTTCGGAGGTCCTTGTTGCTTGGGCAGGTTACAGTTAAGGGCCTCCACATATGTGGATTTAGTGTTGCTATATGTGGGTGTTGGTGCTGTGGGTTTAGAAGGGCTATGTGTTGCTTGAGGTATAGTGCAGGTATTAGCCTTCTCCCCTTGACTGTCTAGCACAATCTTGGGTGGAGAGAGCCTTGCTTCCAGTTTGGCTATGTAAGTGCATCTCTTACAGGTTGTAGTGTTGGGTGGTAGGAAGAGATGGTTGTCTGTGTACATGAGACAATTGCTGCATTGCCCCAGTATGCCCAGATTCACCAGGTGGACAGGAGAAATCACCAGACGCTGACCCTTGGACATACCTGGCTTGGTGCTTTTTTGTAAAGTACAGGAGCTATTTCCCCTTACCTTAGCAAGCTACTTTGCAATTATAGGCTGTTTAGTGCCTATGATTAATTTCTCCTTATTAACAAGGAGAGTTGAGTGCTTGTATCAGCTTTAAGGCTTCCTAGTGCTTTCCAGCAGGTATTAGAGCAAGTGCTAGTCACAGGGATGTTTAAAGGTAAGATGAAAAAAATGTTTTTCCTAACACTGCAGTGTTCACTAGAGAAGTCAGACGTGAAAGTAGGTAACTTAAGTTTTACCTGTCTAAAAAGTTAAGTTTTAGTGAGGAGTCACTATTTTTTAAAACAACAAGATAGATTGAAAGTGGGTGGTCACTTTTATATTTTGGTACTATGGAATACATTAGGATGGCCAATAAATTTAAATAGTTGAAGGGGAAGTTATGTTAAGAATCTCCATGGCAATAGCCAGATTTGTCCTGAGCTACCAGACAATGGAACCTCCCAGTCTGAGCCAGCAAATACTGCCAATATACTGGCTGGCATCTTGAGTGCAAACATTACACCTCACCCCCCCCTCCACAAACACCATTCACAATGCCAGTACACCACCAGGCACCCAGTATTACTGCAGCACAAGTTAAAACACCACTGTCCAAGGCCAATATTACAGCTTCTATGGGACCTAGGAATATCCCTGGCTGTGTTTTACGTGAACTACAGAGTGACCTGGCACCTTACCTGTGTGTCCTGTTCAAGCACAGCCTCACGGCAGGCTTTGCCCCTACTGAATTGTACACTGCTACAGTCACCCCTTCCACAAATGAGGTGTAACTACACACCCTGGGAAATACCACCCCAACTGCCTGACAAGTCTGTTATGTGAAGCTATAGAATGCATCGTCATGCACCTAATAAACAGGGTTATGGGAATCTGCAGACTCAGAATCCCACACAGTTTACCTTTGTGAAGGGTAGGTCATACCTGCTCATTCCACCTAGTCAACTTCTTGGTGTCAGTCACCTGAGCTGTGGATGAAGGCAAGGTAACACATACAGCCTACATTGATCTGGCCAATGCCTTTGATAACATTCCCCACTCACTAACTAGGTGGGAACAGAGGCACAAACACAAGGGTAGATTGGACATACTGCTGTCATACATTGACACAGTTGCAGATGTCAGTGAGTTTTTTGTAGCATCCTTTATGAGTAATATGACATCAGTAATACCCATAAATGTGAGTATTTATTGACTGCATTCCCCAGATTCCACACTTGATTTACCAAGGATACAAACTGTCTGGTGAGCACACAAAACATAACAGGCAGACATGTGGCCAGTCTGTGGACAGCTTGCCAGTGGAGAAGTATGTCAGAGACATACCACTGTGAGTCATGACGTTACACACTAAATGCATGACCACACAAACCCTGCCAATCTATCAATTCACCATGTGTATAACAGCACCAATGACATAGAATCTGTTCACAAATCCGGGGATATGTCCCCCATGATTGTTGGCTGTCTCCACATGTCCTGTCTGTGACTTATTGCCACCCACTGAATGTAAATCTGTAGGCCACCACTTCTGTAATGTCCCTCACACAGGCAAGGAAATGGGACAAGGCCCACAGTAAAGAATGTCCCATATGTTGGAAGTAGCAGCAGTGCCGAGGCCCACAGCACAATACAATGTGGGCACCTACATAATGATAAGGCCATAGCAATACCTTACATCTGCACATCTGTACAGAGGACAGACAGTAAGTAAACAGGTTATGCATTAGGATGAATGTTTTGCAAGATACACGTCTGAAACTAAAAGGTATGCCATTACTACATGACAGCAGTCATCAATGACATGTCCAAAAACATAGTAGTCTACAGTAAATATCAACATATCAGATCAATATCCAATAGGAGATACATATAAACATACACCTCAAACACCAAGAATAAGATACTCAGTACTCAGAGTCCAGCTTTTCATGCAGGGGGGTATGGTTCCAGTACTACAATTTGCAATCTACTCATACTTGAAAAAGCACTGTTAAAAGTACTAACATAATGATAAAATATGTGTTAAACTCTTTCCGTCAACCAGTGCACTGTAGCTGGTGTATCATGCAAGTGTGACTGCATATAACCTGGGATACTACCCATGTATGAAACAAATCCAAAGAGTAAAGATTGTGGTACTACCCATGTATACTCAGGTGTCCCATACAATATACTCACACCCCTTGCTACTGTAATGAGAGTATATAGAAGCATGCTATGTACATGGAATTAAATACACTTATTAAATATGTCATTACCCTGCTATTTGATCACAATGGAATGTGATCACTGGTTACCAGGGCTGTGCTACGCTTAGCAGGTTTAAGCATTGCTGAAATGTAAATGCCCTTGTTCTACTCAGCAACAAAATGACTAGCCCATGCAGGTCTTAAACCCAGGACCCTGCACACTATAGTCATGGCATATAACCACTAAGCCATCTGAACTGTGAAGACATTGGTTGTTTTTTCAAATATATCATTCAGTACACATACTGAATAGTAATCAACAACTGCTTTGACTACTACAATTGTTTAGTGCTTGTAAGTGAAAATAGTTTTGAATCAGTCATGTTCGTATATGTAAATATACACATTTTAGATTAATATGATGGGATACATCTGAGAAGGTATATGCAACACTCATGTTTACACATAAAAGAATATATATATACACACACATATATATATATATATATATATATATATATATATATACATACACACATTCATACACACACACACACACACACACACACACACACACACACACACACACACACACACACACACACACACACACACACACAAATTGGTATATATTTCCATCTCTCTCTCTCTCTCTCTCTGTATATAAATATATATATATATATATATATATATATATATACATATATATATATATATATATAAAACATATGCCCATGACATGTAGTGGAGTCATACCTCAGCACCATAACTCTCAACCTCTAAGTGCAAGGGAACGTAATGTATGTATTACAGTTATAAATGTAGACTGTTGCTACAGTGACAGGGGTTGTGTCAACATACATGTTGTGAAGGAAGGCTCTTCTGAAACTGACATGTATGCCATAAGTTACTGACAGACATCATAAAATCATCATAGTGAAGTACCACACAAGTCACAGTAATGATCCTGTGGAATACAGAAGAAATATGAGCAATGAACATGGACAGTCTGAAGCAATCTGGCTAGTCAGGAGGTATACCTAGAACTCCTTAGTGCAAGAAATGTGGAACAAGCCTGACAAAGGGGATGTTTAAAGCAAGGAAAATGGGGATATATCACACATACTGGACTAGATACACAGTTGATGCATTCAAACCTTCCTGTCTGTCCTAACACATATTAACTGGAGGAGCAGAGGTTCCAAGCCACACACTTCCCACTAGTTAGTGACATACATCTTCACAGCAGCCCACTGCTGTGTCAGAAATACACAACAAGTATGGTGACCAGGCAACAGAACATCTGATAAATATTTGGACATAACATCACACTAGGGTAAATACATAGAGCTGCTAGGCATGTCACCAAGCACTGTCTACACTACAGGCAGACTGCCACAACACTAACCCAATTCACCTACGGGGGAATACACATGTAATTGCAAATATAGCAGAGACTACAGGCATGTAACAGCACAGAGTAAAAGATACCAGTGTGAAAGTGCATACCCACAACCAATATCAACACAGTCACAGTCACTTAATGGTAAACCTAAGTAATATTACAGTATATGGACTGTGTGAACAACAGTCATCATCATGTTTGCCACTCACACACTACTACTGCATATACTGGCCCAATTCACAGTGTAGTCGGATGCCTGACTGTGGTATGGGCCATATCTCAGTCTGGCCCTACAAACATATAACCTGATAGGGTACCAGAAACTGGAGCAGCATGCAACATCAGATAGAACAGGATCAAGAACACTGCCGTTTACCCCAGTCTGTACATAGGCCAAATAACATAATCACAATACACGGCTACATAATACAGACACTTTGTCAACAATTACCAGAAGTACACAGACCTCATTACTGTGCAGACTACGACATAATGTCCAGGTTTTGTCCTCAAGTATTAGGCCTCCTACACATTACATGTCTGGCAGTCTGATATATCACTGGCTTGATATCAGGAATTATGTCAGTAAATAACGATACACTGTACATATCCACCTCTTACTGCATTGCATATGAACAAAGGGTGACAGATGTGGGGGACAGAGGCACAAATACAGGGCCAATATTGACATATTGCTGTTATAAACTGAGAACATTGCTGGTGTAACAGGGTTTGTTGTGACATACCTCTTCCGAGGGATATGAAGTCAGTAACACACATGGATGTTAACATTTACTGACTACAATCATGAGAGTATGCTACTGCATTTATAAAGACAGAAAATGTGTGAGTAACACACCAAATCAAAGACTCCAAACTCTGGCCAGTCTGCAGATAGCCCTATAGGTGAGAGTTTTCTCAACCACATAACACTGTCATACAAGACTTTAAATCATGCAGAACAGCTATATCTACACAAACCCTGTTAAAGTAACAGTATTTCAAATGTAGAACGGCAATACTTACATTCTGTCCCCATGTCTGGAATATCCCCCTCCAGTTTGTTGCCCTGTTTTTACAGTGTTTGTTGTAAGAGGTATTTCCAACTACCCTCTCTGATGCTGTTTGTTACACACCCACATGAAGTCCTACTCACAATGAAGGAGAAGGGCCAACACCCACTTGCAGTGCTTACTTATAGGAGTGTGTTTCCATACAATTGGCTATAGGAATGATACCACAGCTGTTCCACACGCAATTAGCAGGTGGAGGTCTCCAATTCATGCACAGGCCATCAGCTAATCATTAGCATTACCTACCAATGTCAAGCTCCTGCCTATGCAAAACATATGGATTTTTTCACATCTACCAGCGTTGGGGGGGGGGGGACAAAGGGGAAGAATGGATGGGAGAAAGAGCCAAGCGTGTTTCTGTATGATCCATAGGTGGAGAGAAATCTCTGAGTATTATAATGGTTCCTATATTATGGCTGTGGATGGTCTACAACAACCTCTACTGACAACTGTTAGCCTTGTAATGTGACATTGGGTCATATGGGTCCTCAATATGAAAATGTAGAAAAACACACCATACAATGGATCTTGTTATTACACACTCACACCAACACCCACAGAGGATACTACACACACACACACACACACACACACACACACACACACACACACACACACACACACACACACACACACACATTACCACAGTTTCCAGGACCAGGATTACAACTCCTGCCTAACTAGTTTGCTACACAGCAGTATTACACAGTGGTTGCAAGAGCCACGGAGCTTATATGTTGAAGAGTTGTACAAATGTATCTTTGAAGGTTAGTGACATCAGCTGCAGTGCTAAAGAAGGGATGAGGGAAGTGTAGGAATTGTTAATGACCACAAAATCAGGTGTCAACAAAGGCACACATATTCTCACACACATCATTGTTGCCAGGACCATGATTAGAACTCCTACTGAACTAATTTGCTACACTATGGTATTGCACAGCTATCGGAAGCACCACAGAGCTTAAACATTAATGAGCTGTCTTAAGGTATCTTTGAAGGTGATTGATATCAGCTGCAGTGCTAAAGAAGGGGTGAGGGAAGTGTAGGATGTGTGAATGACTTCAAAATCAGGTGTCAACAATGACACACACAATCTTATACACAAAGACACATATTATCACAGTTGCCAGGTCCAGGATTGGAACTCCTACCTGACTAGTTTATTGCACTACAGTATTATGCAGTCATCACGAACACCACAGAGCTTATTGGGCTAAGACTTGGCCAAAGAGTTATTTTGACTGACATCACCAGGCATACTAAAGTAGGCCAATGGCAGGTGTAGTGGTGTGAATGGCCTCAGAATCATTTATCTGTATACATACACATTATCACAGTCACCAGGACCAGGATGAAAACTCCTAATTAACTAGTTTGCTACACTACAGTATTACACAGTTATCATGAGTGCCACAAAGCTTATAAGGCTGAGAGTTGGCCAATGGGTTATTTCAAGGTGACTGACATCAGCAGGAGTTCTAGGCCAATGGCAGGTTTAGTGGCATGAATGGGCCTCAAAATCATTCATCTTCTCTCTCTCTCACACACACACACACACACACACACACACACACACACACACACACACACACACACACACACACACACACACACTATCACAGTTACTAGGACCAGAACTCCTACCTGATTTGCTATACTACAGTATTATGCAGTTATCACGAGTGCCACAGAGCTTATAGGGCTGTGATTTGGTCAATGGGTTATTTCAAGGTGACTGACATCAGCAGGAGTGCTAAATTAGGCCAAATGGCAGGTGTAAAGGTGTGAATGGCCACAAAATCATTCATCTCCATGCACACACTATCACAGATGCTAGGACTAGGATTAGAACTCCTACCTAACTAGTTTGTTATACTAAAGTGTTACACAGTTATTACAAGCACCACAGAATGTATAGGACAGATATTTGGCTGATGGTTTATTTCAAGGTGACTAACATCAGCAGGAGTGCTAACATGGGCAATGGGAAGTGCAGTGTGTGCGAATGGGCCATAAATCATTCCTCTAGAAACACACACACACACACACACACACACACACACACACACACACACACACACACAGTCACACACAAATTTACATTTGACAGGACTGAGTATACAAATAATACATGAATACTGATGTGTACTGTCGTGTTACACAGTTATCACAAGCACCAAGACACTATAGGGCTTAGGGCTACCAAAAGGAATGTGTACAGTGACTGACATCAGCACTTCATGTGATATTGGCCAGTTGGATGTATAGTGGGTGGGACAGGCCTCATAATGGAATTCTCTCTGTCACTGTCTCTCTCATCCCCACATCTCTGTGTGTGTATGTTTGACATATTATTGTGTGTTGGCCTTGGATATGTGTGAGTATTCCTATCCAATGTGTGTGTGAAGCATGAATGGTGTACAATTTGGTGTGTGTGCACAGACATCTGCGAATGACAGATACGGATAGTCCACTATGTTGTCAGACATGGGCTTCATTTCGCTAAGTGTAGGAGCATGCCCAGTATGACCTTCTGTATGGAGTGTGTGAATCCATTCCAGATAGGGTTGTACTTCAGTCCAGTATTTGGTGTTCTATACATACAGCTAGCAACCTGTTTCTAAAGGATATATGTAGATAGGTTGACAATATGGAGTCACAATGGGTGACAGATAGGAGGATACTGTAACTATTGTTGTCTGTGCTGCTTGTGTTACATGGTAGGTGTTAGCAGAGATATTCAGACATATGTACTGTTTTACATTCTGATGTATTATGTCATCAACAACTGACAGATATAATTATATGCTCACAGTTATTTATTGGAAAATACAAGATGAATGAATCTGAGTCCAGTATTGTGGTCCACAGCCTACACATTCTTGCACACTCCTGCCATTCTGGAAGGGTAGCTACTGACACTTGCTGATGCATCTGTGTTAATGGTCCAGCACCTTGGTACTATGGTGTCTGAGGATCCCCTTCTTGTACATTTATCAACTTAACAGAATGACCACATCCTGCTGTGGCCATACCTCTCAAGTGTACAAATTCACCCAGGTTACCCAGAGGCAGGGCTCATATATCTGGTCAGTTCCTCTTCACATTGTGGTTTGTGAGCAGGTTTCTAGCCACCCATTACTAGGTTTGCAGGCAGGGGTAGTATGGGCACACATCAGAGTTTCAGACTTCACACACTCCATGATGTCCATGCATCTACACCTCCCACTCTGTTATTCTATCCTCTTCGTAACATTATGCAAGTGATATCTGTGAAGTATCCCTAGAGTTGACCCTTCATCCCAGCAGTATTTATGGATTGGTCCACGAGGGGCATGCTACTGAAGTTTGTTAATATGGCCTTGCATTTGTGTTCTGTTGACTGTGTTAGGTTGTTAGTTGTGATCTCATGAGATACCACACATTGGCACTACGGGTGAGGCACAAGCCTTTGACAGAGGACTGTAGGCCATTTGGTAATGGGGCTGTTGACCATTGCCATCAATTGGAGGCCTTAGCTCAGCCTTTCTTTATGGTCATCTGAACTGCTGGCTGAGAATGGTGGTGGGTATGTGAGCCTCAATGACATGCATGTGTGTGTCGTATGGACACACATTTGGGCCACCACATATACTGCAGTGGGATTTGTCACCTTGTCTAGTACTGCCTAGTATGTTGACACCATTATTTGTTATGGATATCATGCTGCCCATATAGGTGTCCAGTATCTGCTGCCATCTCCTTCGGCCACCCGATTCCCTTGCATGTTCTCATCCATACCATAGATACAACTATCAGAACATACTACTCCATTCAGTAATTGATAGGAAGAGTGAATTACCTTGTGGCTGGGCCAGTATTAAGGATGGTGCTGGAGGAATGACTATGTCAGATGCAAATAGTAAACTCCCTATACATGGTAAAGCACAGGTAGTGTCATGTTTGGCATCCCTTTTACTGTATGTGTGAGTCAGAGAGAAATATTATTCCCTTGGTCCCTACGGTGTAAGTCAGAGAGAGATGTCATTCCCTTGGTCACTACCGTGTCAGTGTATGTGCTATGCTTTGCCTGTTTGCCAAGGCCTGGGCATACTGGGAATGCCTCCTTCTACCTACCTGGGCAGGCTGAGGTGGTTCCTCCTCTGAGTCCCTCTGTGTCTGTGATGGCCTTGGCAATGGTGGGAGGCTTTGTGGCCTTGCCCTATGCTGTTCCTGCTGTAGCTGTTTCCACAGGATCATATTGTGTAGCATGGCACATACCATGAACAATTATGTACATGTAGCTGGTGAGTACTGCAAGGCTCCACTGGATATGTCCAGGCAGCGGAACTGTGACTTGAGCATCCCAAACACACATTGTATTATGATTCTGGTTTGTACGTGTGCCTCATTATGGTGTTTTTGTTCAGGTGTGTGTGCATTTCTGAGGGGTATCATCAGCCACGGCTCCAGTGGGTAACCAGCATCCCCCACTAGGTGGCCATATGGGATGTTCCCACTGGCAAATGACTGGTATAGCTGTGTCATATGTCAGATGTGGGAGTCTTGAGAGCTTCCAGGGCTACCAGTACACACATTCAAGATAATGCCCTAGGCATCCCACATGACCTGGCAGTTGATGGAGGGGAAGCCCTCGCGGTTTATGTAGACCCTACCCCACTCACTGGGTGGTGCTTTGATGTGTATGTACGTGCAGTCTACTGCACCCACTACCTCAGGGTACTCTGCTATTTGGTGGAAGAGATGCATACTGCTGGTCAACGCCTCACGGGTGATGGGGAAGTATATGTGCTCACCAGCATGTGCTGACATGGCATCCAGGAACTGGTGGAGTACCCTGGATGCTTATGCCTGTGAGATCCCCATGATATCCCCAGTTGGCCTTTGGAAGGTACCTGTGGCTAGTATTCTTAAGCCTACACATACCTTGGTATACACTGGGATGGGTTCCCCACTGTTGATTATGAGTGTGAGGCAGGGCCGGCACAGCTCAACAATTTGCTGTAGAATGTCCCTGTTCACCCTATAGTGCTCCACTATCTCCAGCTCATGTAGGCCCTGGTAGGTTACCCTGGGTCTGTACACTCTTCTCCTCCTCCTCACTGTGGGATGGTCATCAGCATTCACATCCTCACCACCCTCAGCCTCTTGCACATATTGATGTATGAGAGTGACAGCAGCCCCTATCATTTTGTTAGTTTTATCAGGTAAATCAGTGGTGTAGAGTTTGTGGGGAAAAGCAGAGTGAAAGGGGTTTGCATAGTCTATAGTAGTGTGCTAGGCTGTTCCATGTGTAATTGGCTGATTCTGATACATTTCACCTGCCAGCTATGCTAGTTCTCCTTGATTGCCTTTCTGCTGGTCTTTTCCCTTCCAATTGCCTTCCTGTTTAAGCTCCAAGGCACGCCATGCATACCCAGTGCTCACATGTGAACTGTGCTACTATTTCCTGTTTTTTTTTTTTGTTTGTTCAAAATCCAGTGTGTGGCACACACACCCATTTAAGCTGAAAAACAGTGCTCAACAATGTGAGACACACCCCATTCCTTAGCTCTGCTTAGCTAAGAGCAAACGCGGGCTGCAGGGCTCCAATAAGTTTACACCAAGCATGATACACCCCCTACTGAAGTCATCCTCTTGTCCTGCCTACATGGCTTCTTATTCCTGCACCTACACAATTAGTTGCAGGCTTCCAGTAGGTAGAAATCTGTGATTCAATATAGGTCCCTTCATTTGCATACCCCAGTGTGCAGGTCCACAGTTACAATTTCCAAGCACACCCTTTCCCCTTGGCAACCAGTGCTTCCTTGTCTTGTTTACATTCTGCCTGCCATTGACTATAATGGCAGAATGTATATTTCTGTTAAATGGCAGTTTCCCCCTTTTTATTTATTTATTTTTTTATTTTCTTCACCCCTGTGTTTGTGCTCCACTGCCACTAGTTTAAATGACCGAGATCATCCAAAAAAATAAAAGTTTTATTTTTATAAAAATTATGTGGCTTTTAATGCCATTGGCCTTATATTTGGGCACTGGCTTGTCTGTTCTACATAATACATGCTTTTCATGAGCTGTCATGCCAATGTTTTGTCAGATGCAAAAATGTATTCGGCTACTAGTCGAATACATTTTTGCACTGACACTGTTCCTATTTGGAATCCATTCAGCTTGCTGGATCGCAGAATCACCGCCTTTACATGGTTTTCAACAGCAAATGAGGTGATTTGCATACTGAATGGAATTTTGTGCAGGAACAGTATAGGGCAGCTCGTGCACGTGAAAATGGCCATATCCTGGATCGCATGGCAGCCATATTGTGTGCAGGAGCTGCTTTACTGTTCCTGCATGGAATTTGACCATTTGTGAATGTGGCCCATAATCTTTGAGGGAAGCCAAGCACAATTTATCAGTTTAACTTTTCTAGTAGTTAATGTTATAGTGAATGTAAATATTCTTTACAGTTATACAGTCCTTTTATTCTCACTTATATAGCATTCACTTTCTTCTACTTCTTTATTTTATATACATGACAACTAATGCTTTAATAAGTATAAAAGTGGGGGGATTGCTTATAAAGGCAGTGCTCTATTGATTGCATTTAGTGACATTATTTCTTCCATTCAGTATTATCTTTAATTTATTAATTATCTATTTTAATTTCAAATCTGAACAGTAAGAAGATGTGTTTATAGTGTTGTAGTATGTGCAGGGCTTATTATTTTATGAACTGGTGATTTTAATCAAAGTTTCTCTGCTTTACTTGATTTCTTGTTAATAAAAGGCTTTTCAGTTAATTCCTGGCTTGTACAGTACATCCTTAAGATATTTGTGTGGAGAGCTTTTTCTTTTTAGCTTAAATTCCCACTGACTCACCTTTTAGTGTTCTAAAGAAGCTTTTTTGCTTATCTCAACCTTCTAAGTCTGCCTGCAGTTCTCAGTTTTCATGAGGAACCATTAACGAGTAACACAAGCAAGTAAAATGTGATATTTGAAGTTTTAATACCAGAAAGCTTTCAGAATGTTAATCAGGAAGTAAAAATGGACAGTTTATAGTCTTTAAGGCAGAAAAGTATTTTTTATAATAAAAAGGATTGTAAGTAAAGCATTCATTTATTATACATTCAAGTTTGATAAAAATATCCTGATATATTTGTATTACTTGGTTAAATGAGCCAGCAAAAAGGGAAGTTTTAAAATGCTACACAAACATTATTTTTCACTGTAGGACAATTGCTGGTTGCTGTAAACATCTGTTACTATAAAAGTGAAGCAAAATATGTTACATTGAAGTTTACAATAACTTATAGCAAGACATAAATTCTGTTATTTAGTAATTGAGCTGCTATATAAGCTAACTATATCTTCTTTAATTTTGCTGATTATATACTTAATCCCAGTTTTATATACTTGAAGTAGTGGCAAAACAGAGTTTGAATACATCATGGTCTGGTTAGCTAGTGGATTGTTTAGGAAACTAAACAAGCCTGGAATAATATATTCCATGTTGAAGGTTATCAATGTTATTATTACTATTGTTCTTACACTAAATTTCTGGGGGGTGGGGTGTCCATAACAAGCATTATTATACTTAGTTTACGGATAAGTATAACACAGTATTACATTGTTGTTTTAATGCAAACCATCTTAAGTAATGACAATGTATAAATGCCTCTCATTTAATGTTAATGGGTTAAACAACCCCTTAAAGAGAAGTAGTCAAGCAAATATCTTTCCCTGCTGATGCATTGTTTTCTTCAAGAGGCCCACCTATTGTCAGAAGATTTAAATAGAATATTGTTTAAAGATTATTCAGTCTTAGTTAGCTCTCAGTTTAAACATAAAAGAAGAGGTATCATGATTCTGTGTGGAAAATAAATTTGGGTACACCCAAAGTTGTGGATTATTACTCAGATAAGAATGATTTGCTGGGATTGGTGACAGTAAAATTGTGAAAAAAATTCTATACCTTTATAAACACATATTGGTTGCCAGGTTTAGGTATGAAAACTGCGAAGAGTTATTTGGATATTAAAACATTACACTCCAGAGGTGAGGTGTGATAGCACATGGTTCTAATGTCATATTATTAAATAAAGACACCACAAATACAAAAACAATCAGCATGTCACCAATAGAAAGATTTTAAATAGCTATATTAGTACAATGACCTTAAAATATATTTTTGAATTAAAACTAGCTTCTTCTCTGAATTTCATACATTATTCCTCCAGATATGGTGCTTAGACCAATATAGATAAAGTCCTAATACCTAATACTTTATATTCTGAGGTAAATTGAGTTTTGATTGTTACTTGTCCTTTATCCAGTTACAATGGTATTACATTTAATATAACTTTAAGCCAAAACATCTTAAACTCTTGTCTTAGAAGTCCAGCTTATATACCTAAAATGAAAGGCTTTTGTGATTGGTTCCTACAGGAAACTAATCAATTCTTAGAGATAAATAATAATGGGGAGGTCACAGATTTGATTCTTTGGGATACATTAAAGGTTGTATTATTTGGCAGAGTAAAATAACTGGTACATATCTAAAAGAAACAGGTGGGACAGAGAACTAACAGCTCTTCAAGCAGAAATTGATAAGTTAAAATTAAATCTAAAACCAAAGGATAAAGAAGCAAATACTAAGATAATAAACCTAAACAGAAATAGCAGGACACTCTCCCACATAAGATATCGGTTAATCTAGAAAAAATCAAATTGCAATCATATTCAATAATCCCTAAAAGTTTACATAAATTAGCAATCAGATTGAAGAACATGAACAAAGTAATCCCTATTAAATAAATAGTATACAAAGAAAAGAATAAAACATTAAAGGTAGCAGATCTAGACACTATATTGAATTGTTTTAAAATCACTATGATTAAATAAATAAAGCAAAAGCATTCATAAATAATAGTGACACTTTAGATAGATTTCCAAGAGGTAACATTCAACATGAACCGTCAAAAGATCACATACATAAATTAGATAAACCTTTCACTTTTAAAGAGAGAAAAGGACAAATAAATAAAGACAAATAAATCACCAAGTTTAGCTGGGATTATTCTGGAATTATATCAACTTCTACTAGATAACACTCTAAGAATTTTACTAAACACTTGTCTCTCCCATCCTAAAACCAAATAATGATCCCACTTCCTGCTCATCATACACTTATATCTCTTTTGCATATTGACTGTAAGATTTTTATGTCTATTCTAGTAAAAAAGACTAAACACATTTGCCCCAGGTTTAATTAATGAAGATCAAACAGAATTCATAATGACAATATACCAAGGCTTTTCTTTAATTGATATAGCAAGGGAAAATGAATTAGCATTAATAAGCTTAGGCTTAGATAAAGCCTTTGATTCATTAAACTGGTCATATCTATTTAAAGTATTATACCACTCTAACTTTTTTCTGAATGCATAGATTTTATCAAAACAATTTATGCTAATACTGTTTCTTTTGTAAAATAGGTTCTTTTATTTCTAGTCCCTTTAATGTTTTAAAAGGCATAAAACAAGGATGCCACTTATCTCCCCTACTGTTTGCAAAGGCCATAGAACCATTTGCTAATTTTATAAGTGCAAATGTTAATATAAAAGTTTATAATTAAATGATAAACTTTCACCAAAAATACAACTATTTGCAGATGATATACTAATCATCTCTTTTAAATGTTGATACATCATTAGAACATCTAGTTGGGTCTATGGATAATTTTGAGACAATATCAGGTTTAAACTTTAATCACAAAAAAATAAATACATTACTAATTAACAGACAGATAACATCAAACAAGAATTATTTTAAACACTTTAGCTGGGAGAACTCACAATTAAAATATTTGAGGATGACAGTTGAATTTAATTATAAAAAAATCATTATCAACCAACTACCAACATTTAATTGATAAAGGTGCAGAACTAACAGACAATTTGCATAAATTATTTTTCAGTTTTGAAGACAGATTATCCTTAATCAAAATGTTCATACTACCAGAAATCTTATTTATCATTTAGGTATTAATTCTTCCCCCATCTAAAAGAATTATTAAGGAATTAGATGCTCTATTACTTAAGTTCTTATTGTATCCTAAACAGTGAAAATTTCCTTATATTGGCATACAAAAAGTTGGGAAGAGGGTGGTATTGGCTTTCTTAATATTGATTTATATACAAAAGCTGTTGTTATCAATATAATACTCTTGTAGCTTAACTCCTTATATTCTTCTAGCTGGAAATCAATTAATGAAAACATGGTAATAAATAATAATGAAGTAATAACTGAACCTTTTTTAAATATTGAAAGGAATGTTTTTATATGAGCTCTAAAAGTATACTTTAAATGAAAAACATAGGTGGTTTACTCTCTTTCCCCTTATAAATACCATTATTTTATCATTCAAAAAATACTCAAATTATTTAACTATAGATTTATTAGTAACACTATTCCCAACAGCTTTTAGCAATGAATGTCTAATATCCTTTAACATAAGCAAAAATGCAAGACCTAAAGGACAGTGATGTACTGGCATTAATTTCTCAGTGGAACTAAATTTCACTCAGCAGACTATCTGATGTAGCTAGATACAGATTGCAGAATAATATTTGGCTTGACATGCAATTATGTAAAGTAGCCATCCAGAATAAAATCAATTCTGCATTAGATATACATAATAAAACAACATCTAAAATCCTAGATATTTTCTGTAATATCAACTTTAACATAAATATAGGCACTACATATTTATCTATCATATATAAAATCATCAAAAATTAATTTGTCTCTCCTGACACCTCCTTTTAGAATTTCTCAACAAAAATAAATAAATAAGAGTTCACATACACTAACAAAATACTTTTTTTGTAAATCATAAGTAAATTTACTTCTACCCCTTATTGGAGAATATTTACATGGACATTTTTACACAGGAGTTTCTTAACTCCCCATAAAATTGTGATTATTTATAAAACAGAAAATATACTTTGTTGGAGATGTCAGATAGTACAAGATGTTGACTGGCTTCAAATGATTATTGAATTCAAAATGGTAACATCTCTTTGGTATGATTTTTAGGAACTTTTGGAAAGCATCATGGTCAGATAATTGGACTATTACAGACTCCCTTATATTACTAAATGCCCTAATCCAAGTGGTAATACCAAAGTCTCAGATACTTCTTCCATGGTCTATTTTAACTATTGCTAGGAAAGTCAGTACAATAAACTGGAAATGCAAGACTACTAGCTCATTTAACAATGAATTTATTCATCTAGCTAAAGTGGTTTGTAATTGTGAAACCTCCACTATAAAAATTAGAACTAGAAATACAACACATCAATTGATTGTTTGGCAGAAATTGTATAACTTACTAGAGAAATATTGACTATTTGCATGTATCTTGTTATGGACTCTGTATATAGTTATATTTATAAATTATTAAATGGTTACCGATTTGTAAAATCAAATTAAAAAAAGAAACTGATGTTATGATTTTAGATTGACTCAAAATTATTTATTTATTTAGTTAGTTAGCTATTTTGCATACATTTATTTATTATGCATATGATTTAAAAGTTATTAGAAATACTCACAGGTATGGAATATCGTATAGAGGAATATAATAAAAATAAAAGTCAAATAGTTTTACCCATTAAAATGTAATAAGCATATAATGTAACATGAAAAAAATAACATCTCTGGTACTGGTAACTCATAACAGTATAACAAGTAATTACAGGTAAAACTTTCTATCAATGAAAGAATGGCTTCCTAGTATTAGGTGTGAAGAGAAAAAAGGAAAGAGAGCAGACTGACAATATACACTGTAACACAAGAATATTTAATAGCTTACCCTCAGAGTTCTTGTTTGAGAAGAAAAGGATGTGGTTTATAATTGTTTTATGAGATAGTGGTGCTATGCCTTACCATCAAGAAACACAGCCTACTACCTTGCTTATATGTGACTAGACTGATAACATGGGATAATCAAAAGTACAATCAGCTGGTATCTACTATGAAATGTGCACAATAAATTAAAACTGAAGTAAGGCTAAGACTGGGGACCAATTTTGCAAGAAGGGGATTTCCTTGTTTTTCCTTTTGGCTGTAGAAAACTTTGCACCCTATATTGAGATCAACATTAGCCAGCATTCAAATATCCCAAACAATGAACTGGAAGCCAGGGAATCCAGAGAAGTTCAAATGAGTAAATCCAACTTTAATACAAAAACAAATAAAAAACAAAGTTTAAGCACTTTTGTCTAACAGATGCTAGACATCTTCAGAACCATATTAACAAAAAAGAAATGATGTCATTGAAAAACTACTAAAACATCCCTTATATACAAAGTAACTTAAAGAAACAAGCACAGTTAAACTGTCAACCATGCTATCAAACAAATATAAAAATAGTTAAACCGTTACCTGAAAATAAATAAAATTAAAACCTTGATCAACAATATTACTAAAACATTTGGAAAAAAAACTAATAATAAAATAATATATTCTGTTATATATTATAGAATCAACACCCTGTGTTTAAGCATGCTAGAGATAGAAATTGCCTCATTTAGACCAGGGCAGTTAGTCACATCTAATTTCAATTGCCAGAGTGGCTCATTATAAATTAAATGATTCTGCCAATCTCCTCCTTGCATATCTGGGTGTACTGTCCATTATTTTGATTCTGTGGTTAATGCAGTTGAGAAGAATTGACACAAAACTCCAAAGCACAAGTTTAAATAACACTAAATAATCAGCAAATCAAATCAAATCAAATTAAGAGAATGATATTGTCCTTATAAGCATTAAAATAATCACCTTTGCTTACTGATAGGGGAACTCTGAATCCTATCAGTGCAGCTATCTGTACAGTCAACACAGTGCTGACACTGGCAAAACTGTATGCTCAGTCCAAGCCAAGACTTTGTCTTAATCAAATCAAATCAAATCCGGACGAGGAGTTCCATTTTACTGCTGGCTACTGAAAATTGTATAGTCTTGTACAAACAACAAGGTCAAAGAGGTTGTGTCAGTTCTGGACTGATAGAATATAGAAAATTACAAATCATTACCTAAGTTGTAAACAAGACTTGTAGCATGTCTGGCTTTTATTTTCAGTGCCTCTGTCATACAATCATAGCTAGTTTTTACTTTTAGTACCACTGCATACTAGGTTTTCTAAGAGAACAGTTTGCCCTTAGCTAACCACAGACATGTAATAGTTCCTCTTATTTGACTCTGTAAGCTGGTAGACATCTTATCGGGTTAAAAAAGTTTAAGTATGTTTCTAGCATGTCTTACATATATTTCAAAAGGTATTTGTAAGATGCAGTCCCTTAATATAGCTGCTGTTATTTCATTGTACTCAAGGAGTGAGGTGGTCAAGGCATCTAAAATTCTAGGCAAGCTGTGTGGCCCCTTCACAAGTCACCTCTTACATCGAACAACTCATGCTGCATACTTTTGAATAAGTCCTAGGATCCTAAGCATTAATCTATATTTTTAGCATCTTGTAATAAAAACAGTATGATAACACACAAAATAAAACAGAACAAATGGTAATGAACAGTTAAACCCAGGCTGACACCTTGGGTGACCACATAAAAATATTATACCAATGCAAGAAGTTTTTTTTTTTCAATTGAATTTGCATTTTTTACAATGGTACCTTTTAATCATTTTTATCAATGTCTGATGAACGTCATATAACATCTTATTTAATAGTTGCAACACAAGCTGTCCCTATTTTTTGGCTTGTTGGGAATCAGGATGCATTAAAAGCTGTTCATTTTTGATAAGTGCAATAAAACATAAAATACATACACACTAACATTTTCTTACTGTGCACCTCACCCTTCACATTCCCCCATACGATGCTGTAAAGCATCGTTCCAGATGAGCAGACACTTTTTCACTTGCTATCAGACACTCTTCACAAGCAATTTCCTTCTGTTCCTGACACAGACAATTTTTATGCAATTGTTTCACAAATACAGTCTTATTCACAATAAAAACACATCTCAATGTGTGCAGTTTTTAGTAACTCACTATACTTTTGTTGCCCTTGGTACAGTGGCTAACAAATCTTAAATACTCAGTTTTACAATACGAATAAACATTTATGTCACTTTACCATTATTTTTTATGCATAGAATAACAACAACATTTTTTCTGTTGTATAAGTTTTGGTTTATCTTACCACATGTCTCAATTCATCAGTTCATAGCAGATAGGTTGGTCATGGCATATTAAATGCCAATCCATTAAATGCTATTACTTTATTGTCCATGGCATGTAAAACAATTGAAGGCAAAATAGTCTCAGTGGTATCATTTTTTAATTTTGCAGTAGGCATATCATAGAGGGATCCCTATCAGATGATAGAAACTTCGGTCTGATGCACTGCTATAGAATACAACAGCAGTCTTTCAATATTTTGAGCACATTTTTCCTGGGATTATTTCACAAAATTTGTAGCTATGTTTTTTTTTGTCAGCATGGTTTTGGAAGTAATTATTCTGCTGTATCTGTAGCTCTCAGAATAATTAATCCAGCCAATTTTGTTGCATTTGAGACACTTCAGGTACAATATTAGCTCATTTTTGCAATTACCATTTTCAATTTTTGCACAGCTGATGTTTGTCCCATCAAAGTTTTCATTAAAGTATCATCACATTGCCACCCCAGATTGGGTAGTTTATTTATTTGCTCCGGTGAAACTTTTGAACAGTTACTTTTAGAAAAACCCAAGTTGAGGCACAAATGCCCTTCGGAATTCTATTGCTTTCAGAAAGGCTTGTGCCTGCTGCTTTGTTTTTTGATATGGTAATCTTTTAGAGACTTTCCAATGCTGCAGTAGGTATCTGTCTTCCTTTCTAGGTAAAAGCAAATGATGCTCTGCATTCTTCTGCTATAGGAATGGAGAAGAAAGCAGCAACTAAGTCCAAAACTGCATCATATGATCCAGCAGATGAAGACAGTTTCTAGCAATGTCCAGAACAGCTGCTGCCAATGGTGGTGCCACTTTATTTAGCAAACTCACAACAGGTTCAGTTTTGTCCATTTGTGAAAGCTTTTGCATTGTCTCTAATGTATTTCACTGCATTGACAGAGCAGAGCTGCACTGCAGGTCCTATTGTGGTTTTTAGGGTTCCCCCTTTTTAAAATAACACTAACACCCATTTCTATCACAGGTTGTGCCTCTGCTATTGATATACCTAGCAGATTATACTCTTTGACTATTACCATCCCAGGTTGTTGAATTAAAGTCGGGCCTACGAATTAATACATGCATTGTAGTTTGTGAAGGATGTTTTTCTAGCCCTCTGAATTTTCTTTGCTTATGCTTTTGAATCATTTTGAGTGATAAATAAATTAATTTGTTTTATCGCTTTAGTAAATTGTCTTGCCATCTTAAAACCATCTGTGTCTAAATGATGCTAATGCACACATTTTTTTTATATTTTGTAGTATACTAACTTGCTGTGTGAGTTCATTAACTGTATGTTGTGAAAGCTGTCAGAAAACGTTATCTGACTGCACATGCCTCAAGTTTATTTATTTATTTATTTATTTATTATTTTCATTTACTTTTAAAACTGTTAAGGCTAAAGGAGCCATTTCACTTATTTGTGTTACAGAACCTCGTAAACTAGATGTGGGCAGCTTAAGGCTCTTATTAGTTGCAATTTTTTTATTTCTCTTTTTGTATATCTTTTTCTTTTGTTTCCCCTAAATACAAATCAAGTCTGCTAGAGCCTCTGCCATCTTATTTGGATCTGCATCATGCAGAAACTCTAAAGGCTCTGAAGGGGGTGGGAGAGAAACTCTACTCGATACTCTAGCAAGAGGATCCCTCTGACCCCCATGGTGCAGCAGGAATTTTACCTAGGTTGTCTGACTCATTCTCGTTTGCTAACATTTCTCTTTAAAGAAAACAACATTGGTGGCTGTGACACCTTCTCTGTATAACCTCAGAATCCCATCCTTGTCACCAATTTGGTACTGCATGTTACTTTGATTCTGTAGTTAATGCAGTTGAGAATAAGTGACACAAAACACCAAGGCACAAGCTTAAACAGTTTATTACCAAATAACACTAAATAATCAGCAATTCAAATAAAATCAAGAGAATGATGTTCTACTTACAAGCATCAAAAGAATCATCTTTGCTTACTGATAGTGGGACCATAAATCCTATCAGTGCAGCTATTTGTTCATTGAATGCAGTGCCGATACTGGCAAAACTGTATGCTCAGCCCAATCTAAGCCTTTCTGTTGATTAAATGAAATCAAGCAAATCAAATGAAATCTGGATGAGGAGTTCCAATTTATTGCTGGCTACTGAGCATTTTATAGTCTTGTATAAAAAACAAGGTCAAAGACGTGTCAGTTTTGGACTGATTGAATACAGAAAATCACAAATCATTTCCTAAGTTGTAAACAAGACTTGTATCATGTCTGGTTTTTATTTTCAGTACCACTGTCTTATAATCATGTCTAGTTTTTACTTTTAGTACCTCTGCATACTTCCTTTTCTGAGAGAACAGTTATCCCTTAGCTAAACACAGCCTTGTAACAGTTTCTCTTGCCTTCTGTGGAAGGTTGGGCACCGGGCTGGCAACTCGACACTGTAAAACTACACTGCCAATCATGAGTGGACAGGTGATCCACTGTGGTGACCCCTAACTGGGAAAAGCTGAAAGAAGAAGATTTGGGGCTGTAAGCTGGTAAACATCTTATCAGGTTAAACAAAGTTAAAGCATGTTTCTAGCATACCTTACAAATATTTCAAAAGCTATTTGCAAGATGCAGTTTCTTAATATAGCTGCTATTTCATTGTACACAGGATTGAGGTGGTTGAGGCATATAAAATTATGGAAAAGCTGTGTGGGTCCTTCACACTGGGTGCAATTGTTCCAGTATGCAGAATTTAGAAGAGCAGCTTTTACTGCAAATAGATGCATGTCTTACCAAGGCATTTTTCTAAATCACTGTTAATGCAATACAGATGTTTATATATATATATATATATATATATATATATATATATATATATATATATATATATATATACATATATGTTTATTAAGAGTGTTGTCAGTCTTACTGTCATAAAAGGCCAGACAAGACTGACACAGGGCCAAATACACTACTCTAGTCACATAACAAAAATATTTGCCCTTAATGATCCATGGATGAACTCTTTCCCACAAAGACCCTTCTCTGGATTCCTTGGCTTCCATTTCTTTGTTTTGGTTATTAAGTTTATTTTCTGATACTGTGTGGTTGCTTTCCTGTTTTTGGTTCTATTCAGCATTCAAATATGTACAGTGATGTAGCTGTCTTCCACATTTTAGTAATAGCCTCCTTGCCTGCCAGAACCATGATGCAGAGTATAGGACTTGATTTCCCTTCTTGTTGAATGATCCCATAAAGTACTATGTTTTGTAACTCCATCAGAGACTCTGTAATTATCTTGTTATCCTTATCATAAAAGTCTCTCCAATACGTCACTAAGGCAAGACCTGTATTATGTGGTGCCAAGAGGCCACATAATGTGCCTGTTGACACCTCCAGCATAGAAAAGGGATTATGAAGAAACCATTTGGACACTAACTTAGGTGTTAAAATAGTTGATGGAGGCACTTCTAGGCAAATAACCTCCATCTGGGAGAGGATGTAGATTTAAAGGTTTGACTCAAACTTACAGAGCACTGCTGAATTGTTATCTCCTTATTAGTCTCTCTCTGACACCTGTACATTAAATCCTGTAAAGGATTTAATGATACTTTGCCCAGGATAGCAGTAATATTGAAAGTACTAAGCTTGGCCTGGTCATCAGAGCAGATTGCTACTTCCAATGTTAGAAGTAGTGAAGATTTTGCAAAAAAATTTACTTGACTCTCTATAAGTGTTCTGTGAAGCATGGATGTTTACTGGCAACATGACAAGTGTATGTAGGTGGAATATGATATTCCTCAATTAGCTCCTGAAAGTTGGGTGGGTGCAACGATGTGGTATAGTTACTAAGTATAAGGCAAATTCTTGTCCCACCACATCCTCCAAGGAAACATTTTCCTGACATCCCTAAAAACAGGATAAGTGCCATTAGGGAGACATAGTGAGAACAATGTGAGAGATGGATCAGATGAGACAAACATGTCAAAGAAGGCACAGTAAAAGGTGCTTAAATATTGGAAGGCATCAATTGTTGGGGTTTTGATATGTAGTCCTGTGGCAAACATCAGTGGATGAGCTGTAGGGCAGCCAGCATCATTTGCATCACTATCTGGTCCTCAAAAACAAGGGTATACCTCCTGTTCAAAGTTTGAGACCCAGGCTGGAACTGACCACACCTGGTACAATTCCCTGAAAAGCCTAAGTAACATAGCTGATATGCTGTTATTATGTTAGGTAAGTATATGTTTCCAAAATGCTTGGGGGGCATAATAGGGAGTGAGAGTGCCTCTAGGAATGGAAGGAGCACATAGGAGCCTTAGAATCTTTTTTTATCCCATGCCTGTAACACATTGTAGGGTAACATTAATGGGATACTTAGCTGGATATAAATAATTTGGGATATAAAATCATTTTGATGAAGAAAATTCTGAGATCTAAATGCAGATTTCATGTATTCCATTCCTGGATACTTAACCCTATTGTCTCCAATTGAGAAATCTATTCTTTTTTGGTTTTGAGGCAAGAGCAACTCCCAGATGGTTCAATGAGAGTGTATTAAGAGTATATCCCAGTCTATTTTGTTCTGTTAGAGAGGAGATATTTTGCAGAAATTCAGCAGTCTTAGAATGAGCTTGTAACATGATATGTAATATCATTGTGAAAGAATATCCCAGATATGCTACAGCATTGACAGGAGACTGTTAACAAGAACTGTCAGGTCATCTGTAAAGAATTCATAAAAAGTACAAGAGGCAACACCACAAACAGTGAAGGAGACCATTTAATGAATTGAAACCAAGCACAAAAATAAAAACAAAGTGAGCTCTTTCACGTTCAAACAGAACGCTTCTTCAGCCTAACTCCAATGAACAAACCATGCATTTAAATATAGCAAGGCTACTTCAATACACAATTTACTAGCCAATCAAGTATCAGATTCTATTAATCAATTAATGACATGGTAAAATACTCCATTTGCCTTTCAAATTCTTTAAAAGGAACTTTAAAAGAGGTATAACGCTTATATAAGTTATGTAAAAACATAAACAATATATGAAAAATATAAAAAATATAAAAAACATTACAGGAAACCTTCAAACTCTCTAATATTCTTGATACTGAATAAAAACATTATTAGTAAAAAACACACATATTACACTACTGTGATCACTAGTTGGAAATCTATATAAATAAAATGTCATAGAAAATGCCTAGCACTACTAGATTTCAAGGATTCTTACTGTTAAAATGCTTCCCAGTAGAAAGCTGCTGAAATGTTTATGTATAAAAGAACATCCTAACCATAAAAATACAGTTACTATGAAAACACAAATAGACTTATCTAAATACACACAAAAACAAAAAAATACAGTTAACTATAATTTAACTCATAAAACAAAATAGCAACTGGAATTTAGAGAGAAATTTTTGCACTTTATTCATTTGCTTTTACTGTATTTGTGTTTCCTCCTACTTTATTTTGCTTTTCTTAAAAGTACTCAGTTTTATTTATTCTGCTGCATTTATTTCTGCTTGGCCATAGCCTAATTAAACTGTAACTGTTATTCTAAGTTTTTTGGTTTAAGCACTTGGGTTTCATAAAGACTGTTTTACATTAAGAAGGTTTGTGGTCTGCACTGTTGTAGCAGGACAGGTAGCTTACATCCTTCTAAGCTGGGAATTGCTGATTGAAGGCCCAGTGTCTGCTATTCTAAAAGTGTATTAATTCTGGCTTAAGCACTTGGGCTTCAGGCCAGTTATTCTACATTAAGAAGGTTTGTGGTCTGCACTCTTGTGGGAGGAGAGGCTGGATTCTGCCCTTCTGATCTGGGAATTTCTGGTCACAGGCTTATTTGAACTGTTTCTTTCTGAAATTGGTGTGTGCCTTGTTGCTGTAGCATAACCAGATTCAGGCCTGCTGAATCTAGCATTTTTTGTATACTTTGAGCACTGATCCAGGCCATCTTTTTTGGAGAAGGTTCCCCTGCACCCTAGTAAGAAGGGGTGTGCAGTTAGAACTTGTCTGACTGAAGACTGCCGGAACAGGGATCAGTTTTGAGCTTTTTTCTTGTTAATTGGGTAACTTGTTTAAATCAGTTTGTTCGTTTTCTGTTTTATATATATATATATATATATATATATATATATATATATATATATATATATATATATATATATATATATATATATAAATTGCACTTTATTCAGTGCTTTTACTGTATTTGTTTCTTCCTACTTTATTACTGGGGGCATTGACTACAACTCTGATCTGTGATATATAACAATAAGTATCCTGTTCTGTGCTTTTAAACAGTTTTTTTGAGTGTACCTGCTTTATTTTCTGAAAAAAAAAACAAAAAAAAAAAAAAAAAAATATATATATATATATATATATATATATATATATACTTGCTTCCCGCCTCTCTAAGCTAGTATAGTCCAGTTTTCAGGTTAGTGCTGAATTCAGGGCTGTGTTACAAATCTCTGTGTTTGCCCATACCTTACCTGGATAGAAGGAAGTTTCTCTGTTCACCTGTGAAAGAGGGGAGCTTTGAACAGCCTATCTGTCCCTGGAGGAGTGGTTTTAGCCCAGTAATTAGTAGTTTATTGGCCATTTTGGGCTAATTTCTATCTCTTTCATTTCCCTGCTATAAATACCGTATTTGCCCGGTTTTGCACACTGGGTAACATCAGTTAGCTAGGGTAAAACTATTCCCGGCTCCATGTAATTATGTATTGTTGGAGCTTTTCTCCCCGGGCCTCCACTGAAAATGGGCTCTCTGAACCCAGTTGACCTCCCTGGTCATCAAACTGGAATAAATAAAGAAAGAAAGAAAGAAAGAAAGAAAGAAAGAAAGTCTCCTCTTCAATTTTTCCCTTGCAACTAGACAAACTTTCAACTTAAGCACTCAAGCCATTCATTTCTCAGCCCAGCACTTGCTCAAAACTTATAACAAGCACTTATAAACCCTAGCACTAGACCCTCCTGTACTGTACAGAAGGACAAGGCTCTCTATTTGACCTTACCAGCCATCCAGTAAAACAGTTCATTATACCTATCCAGGCATGTCCAAAGGGCAGTTTTAGGTGTACTCTTCAGTCCAACTGGTGAATCTGGGCATTTTGAGGCAATGTTACAACTGCCTCATGTACACAGACAACCCCCTCCTCCTACCACCAAACACTAATACATGCGAAAGATAGAGTTATACAGCCAAACTAGAGGCTAATCTCTCTCAACCCAAGACTGGATCAGACAGTCAAGAGGAGAAGGGAAATACTTGCATCACGCCACCAGTCTTACATAGACCCATTAAACTAGCACTGGCAAAAAACACACAGAAATACATGAAAACATACTCGGAGGCTTTAAATAAAAATCTGCAAAACCAACAGAGACCTCCAAAGCAAACATCCAAGCAACGTCCACCCCCAACACAAACCGTGAAACACATACTTCTCAAAACCAGTGTGCCATGCAATCACAGCCCTTAAGGCAAAATAACATACTAGTAATAGGTGACTCTATAGTCAGGCACACTGACGTCCCACTCACTAGGCTGAATAAGGAAATGGTTACTGTTAGCTGCCTGTCGGGTGCCAGGATCCGCAACATAACACAAGCACTCAGGTCACTCCAGAACAAGTACAAATATGACTCTGTCATTGTCCATGTTGGTGTGAATGACCTGAGCCATACCTCCCTGGACTACATGAAGAGAGACATGGAAGAGCTGTCTGATTACGTAGCCCAGGCCGGTATGACCCTGACCCTGAGAAGCATCCTGCCCTCACCAAGAATGATACCACATTATAAAGAAAAAATTCTCGATTTCAACAATTGGCTAAGTTTCTGGTGTCATTCAAAGGGGATCCAGTGTCTGTCTGCCTGGGATGACATGCTCGACAAGCCACACTGCTTCATTAGAGATGGCTTGCACCTGTCACCCTTAGGCTTTCAAATACTGGCCAAGGCTCTTGCCACCCCCATAGTGCCTTTTTTAGGCAAGGCTCAAAAGACAAACCCACTGCTGTAAATAGCACAAGTAACAAAAAACTGAGGGTAATGCTACTCAATGCCAGAAGTCTAAACCTCAAAATGCATGCACTTGAGGCACTCCTCAGTTTGGAGAAAATCGATATATGTGTAGTAACAGAAACCTGTTTTAAGGCTCCAGAGATCACCCCAGCACTACCAGGCTACAACTCAATACCATACATTTTGGCCACAGAACCCAAACTGAAATACAAAAGGTGGGGGCGTATCCATATTCATCAAGGATACCCACACCTCCTGGTTAGTGGCATAGCACGATGCTTCAGAGATCATCCACGTGCAACTAACAATGGGAAAAACTGCAATTCAAATTATAGCTTGCTACAGATCACCCACCATGTCCCAGGTCCCACATTCCGTGTTTCTGGAAACACTGGGAAATGTAAAGGTACTAACTCCCTTGCCCAATTTTTCCTAAAATTTATAACTCAAACACCCTGGTTTAACTGGTCAACACTCCCACCAGAGGTGACAACATATTGGACCTGGTCATCACCAATGAGGGCTATGGATGTTCCACACCAGAGGTCAATCTATCGCTGGTTAGATCTGACCATAAACAAATCACTTTGGATATCCATATTCTGCCCCCACCCCCGGCCAAGAAAACCACCGTAAAAAACTCTTCAAAAGCAAACCACTTTACTTAAGACCGAGGTGGAAAGTTTCAAAGCCCCCATGCTGAAGGATAACACTGTCCAAGCTGCAAAATCCTTTAATAATGCATTCTATGGGCAGTTACAAGAATGCATGGATCATGCCATCCCAAGCAAAACCAAAACTCACTCTTCCAAGAAAAGGAAACCTGTGGGGCAGACTCCTGCCATAAATAAGCTATACACTAGAAGGAGGAAACTAGTACAGAAAAGAGTAAAATCCCATGAAGGGAAGACATCCCCTGATCAGTATCAGCAAGAAACTACGATCCCTCATAAAATCATCCAAGGCGAGCTTTGAAAGAAAAATTGCCAAGGACTCCAAAGATAACCACAAGACATTCTTTAGCTATGTCAAGTGGCAATGCTCAGATCAGCTTGGAGTTAGTGCAGAATGGCACAAAATACACTGAACCGACCAATATCGCCAACATCCTGGCAGACAGGTTCACCGCAAACTTCACCCCCCTCTCACCCCCAAAAGGGCCCATAACCATACCAGAAGAATGCACAGTCCCTGAAATCACAGACACTCAGGTTAAAACAGCCCTCTCCAAAGCCAAAAACACAGCATCATTTGGACTGGACGGTGTCCCAGGCTGCATCCTACATGAGCTCAAAGATGAACTAACCCCTCACCTAAACACACTGTTCAAACTCAGCCTCTCCACAGTCTACATACCCATAGAGTGGCGCACAGCAACCGTTATTCCACTCCACAAAAGTGGAGCCACAACAGACCCCAGGAACTACCGCCCTATAAGCCTGACTAGCTTGGTCTGCAAGGCTATGGAGCGCATCATCATGGAACTCATTAACAGAAACATTGTGAATCTCCAAACACTGGACCCTACCCAGTTTGGCTTTGTTAAGGGCAGATCATGCCTCCTATACCTGGTGGACTTCATTGAGACAGTTACCAAGGCTATAGACGAGGGAAAGGTGGTACACACAGCCTACCTAGACCTTGCTATGGCATTCAACATCATTCCCCATTCTGGTATTATAGACAAGCTCACCAGCCTGAACAAAAACCCCTGCGTCACAAGATGGGTTGCCAACTGGCTCACAGACAGAACCCACATGGTGAGAGTTGCGGGACCTAGGTTCGACTCTAAACCGGTTACAAGTGGCATTCCCCAGGGCTCAGTCCTAGGACCCCTCCTGTTTGATGTATACTTCTCAGAGATACAGGCAAGCACAGGAGGACTATGGCTGACCAAGTTCACAGACAACTGCAAACTAGGGGCTATAATTGACTCTCTGGCTGTCACAGACATCCTCCAAAAGGGTCTCACTGAGATGGATACCTGGTGTCAAAATCATGGCCTCAAGCTAAATGCCAAAAAGTGCATAGTCATCCCCTTTGGAAAAAACAAAGTACCCACAAACTACTACATAGGTGGTAGTCCCCTAAATACGGAAGACAAAATAAGGGATCTGGGGACCCAAGTAGATAGTAATCTCACCTTTGATAATCACATTGCCAAAGTGGTTAGCAAACCCTTCTACATGGCTCACCTAATCACAAAAGGGTTCGCATCCAGATCAAAAGAGGTCATTGTGCCCCTCTACTCATCACTCATCAGACGCATCATAGAGTACAACTCCCCATTTCGGATGTACCTTACAAGACACCTGTAACAACTGGAAAGACCACAGAAGTACCTCAACAAGAGGATCTATGGCCTAAACAGATGACCTATGCAGCTCGACTGAAGAAACTCCAGTTGTATTCGGTTGCATGCCGCCTACTCAGAGGTGATCTCTGCCTGACATACAAGGTCATGTCCAACCCAAAATTGATGGACATGCTCTACCTAAAGAAAACCTTATCCTTTCGAGCCACATGCTCTAGTGATCTAAACCTTACCACAACAATAAATAGGATGTGCTGGAGGGATAGATTCCCGTCCCAGAGACTTCCCATGCTTTGAAACAAGATCCCAATCTACATTAGGCAGAGCTCCTCACTAACACTCTTTAAAAGAGACCTTGACGAGTGGATGGGAAACAGAAAGTTTACCTCAGGGATCACTTCAGTGGCTCTGCTGGACAAAGGCACAGGGAACTAATCTAAGGGGGTGGCAAAAGCCAACACATTCTGGCTTGGCTTATAAATGCCTTTGGGCAGATAGCCTAGTACCAACCTATGAACCTATGAACCTATGACAGGGAAGCTAATGGATGAAGGATCGTTCTGCTAAAAGAGGTTTCAATTAAACCTTCTCATTCAGTCCATGGGCTTTGTCTACTTGCAATTTCAAAATCCAATTGTTTTCTTGTTCCTCAGTATATTTCCTGATAATTCCTAATCTGATTGTCTTATTAACTCTATAGCAAGAAATACAAATCTACGAGTTAAATTGTTGTTTATGACATGCTTAGCTAGCGCATTTCTATCATCTTCTTTATTAACTGTGTACAAGTGCTCGCTAAATGCACTAGCTAAGCATGTTATAAACAGTGATTTAACTCATAGATTTGCATTTCTTGCTATAGAGTTAATAAATAAGACAATCAGATTTGGAAATATCAGGAACTATACTGAGAAACAAGAAAACAAATGTATTCTGAAATTGCAAGCAGACAAAGCCCATGGACTGAATGAGAAGGTTTCGTTGAAACTTTTTTTAGCAGAACGATCCTTCATCTATTAGCTTCCCTGTCTAAATTTCAGTTGCTATTTTGTTTTATGAGTTAAATTATAGTTGTATGTTCTGTACTGTTCTGTATTTTTTGTTTTTGTGTGTATTTAGATAAATCTATTAGTGTTTTTATAGTGACTGTATTTTTTATGGTTAGGATGTTTTTGTACATAAGCATTTCAGCAGCTAGAATCCTTGAAATCTAGTAGCGCTAGGCATTTTCTATGACATTTTATTTGTATAGATTTCCAACTAGTGATCACAGTAGTGAAATGTGTGTGTTTTTTACTAATAATGTTTTTATTCAGTATCTAGAATATTAGAGAGTTTGAAGGTTTCCTGTAATGTTTTTTATATTTTTCATATATTTTTATATGTTTTACATAACTTATTTAAGTGTTTATACCTCTTTTAAAGTTCCTTTTAAAGAATTTGAAAGGCAAATGGAAGGTTTTACCAAGTCATTAATTGTTTAATAGAATCTGATACTTGATTGGCTAGTAAATTATTTATTGAAGTAGCCTTGCTATATTGAAACGCATGGTTTGTTCATTGGAGTTAAGTCTGAAGAAGCATTTTGTTTGAACGTGAAAGCACTCACTTTGTTTTTATTTTTGTGCTTAGTTTCGATTCATTAAATGGTCTCCTTCGCTACTTGTGGTGTTGCCTCTTATGCTTTTTATGAAGTTTTTGTCTGTTGTTCTTAAGAGGCACTTTATCCTTTGACTGTTTATTTTTTTCTTCATCTGTAAAGAGTGCCAACTCACTCACCATCCAAATGGTTTAGGAGTTGGGTCAGGGTCTACTGTAAGATTACTACTAGTGGTAACATGGCCAATATAAATAATAAGGGTACCAATGAGAAGCCTTGACTAACTCTCTTAATTATGACCAAAGATCTAGAGATATAAATTCTTATCCTGAATACTGCAGTTGATCTAAAATAAATGCAGAAAATGGTCTCTAGGAATGTAGTCTGAACTTATTGGCATCTAAGACTTGTGCTAAACAATCCCATGTGAAGTTGTTGAATGCTTTCTCTTTATCGACTGAAAACAGTGCAGCTGGAAGTTTACATAGTGAACCCTTTTCTTACCATTCTGCTGCTCTCAATGTATAGTGCCAGTAGGCCCTACCGTTAACAGAGCCAACCTGGTCAGGATGGATCAATGATGGTAGTAAAGATGCTGTCCTCTCTGACTATATACACATGTATATTTTACTATATTATATTAAGAAGAGGCATTGGATGGTAATTTGATAGGAGTGAAGGGTCTTTATTAATTTTAACAGTGGGAGGAGCATAGATAGCTGGCAAACAGGCCATCCAAAGTAAATGAAGATTTGGGAAGGGAAGAGTTTTATAAAGTTCTGACAGAAGACCATCTATTCCAGGCACTTTATTTACCTTCAATTTCTTAACACCTTTGTGTATTTCTTGTATAGAGAATATGGTCTGAGTTACTTGAGCCTATGCTTGTGTTAAAACCAGCAAAGTCAAGGAGGCAGAAGGCAGATTGGAGGGGCACAGATTTGAAGTAAACTGTCTGCTAGTTTTTCTGCAGAAGTCCTGATAATATTGCCTGAAACAATTAATGATTTGCAAAGTGTTCAGCCTCTCTGAACTGGCTGTAGACTTACAGTTTGCTAAAGCAGCGAATACCTTAGTATTACTTCTTGCCTTCCTTGCTAGTCTGGATAGAACAGGTGGAGAAACTTCATAGTGCTGAAGTCATAAACTATCTGGGACTAACTCTGTTTTCTTATGTAAAATGTCCTGAATTTTCTGCTTCATTCAAGACAACAAAGGTGATTTAGAAGGTGTTATCTAGAGTAATGTTAAGCCAGTTCCTGGTGGTAGTGATGTTATAAGGAATTCATCTCAGCAGTCCATTGTTTTCACAGGCCAGCTGTCCAAGAATGCAGCCTGGCATGAATAAATATCTTGCAGACATCCAGAAGAATAGAAGGGGAGTAGTCCTCTGGCATGTGGCCTGTCAAAAATCCTGAGTAAGTATGATCAAAAATTGCCCCAAATTTGCTCTCCTGCTGTACTAAGACTAGAGCCTCCAGTGTTTAGGGGGTAAAAGGACCAGATCAGTAATAGTACACTGTATAGCATCATGATCTGAGCATGTGAAGGAGCATTTTTGATAGACTGGCTGAAAGCCTAAAATGTCATCTTCTAAATAAGTTCTATCAATTCTGGTGGAGGTAGAAAACCTCAGGGAAAAAATAGGTAAACTGCCTATGGATGATGAATATATACATCTGAAGCTTATAGAGACATATCTTTAATCCAGGACTGTAGGCATTTAATATTAGGTTTTTAAGAAAAGACCATGCAGCTGAGGTGTCCAAAGGACCCAGTATTCAGTTAAAGTCCCTGTCTGAAGCAAATGCCCTTTATGATTCCTTTGAATATAGTAAACATACTGTTTAATCCTACCAGTAGCTATGGAAGGATGAAAATACACCAAGGCTAATGTTAGAACTTGTGATCCCTTTTTGAATACTGGCCCTGCCATCTCCCTCCCCTCAAGAAAAGTCTCAAGTGGAAATAATGACTTAGAGCCAGTGGCGGCTGGTGACTTCAAATCAAAGGGGGGCTGCCGGAGACAGAGGAATGGGTGAGGCCAATGAGAAGGGGTGTGGTCAACCAAAAAGGGGCAGGGCTATGCTCAAAACCACAACAACTGGAACTTTACTTAACTACGGCTGCCCTGGGTGCCAAATTGTCATTACAAGAGTCCAATCAAGACAAAATGAAGTGTAGAAGAAAAAATATTTCAGCGCATTGGCTACATGACAGCTTACTTAATATCTAGATAGAAACAAAAAGGTTGTGAGGCATGAAAAAAATAAATTACTTTTTAAATACATTACTGGAATGCCAGTCAAAATCAAGTATAAAAAAGCAGCACTCAACTCAAACCACTTCTCTTTGCACTGCAGTTCTAATTATAATTTATATTCAGCTTTATAAAAGCACAAAATAATATGCTGAAAGTAGCAATCTCTGTGATACCCTCACTTGTAAAATGTTTCTTATCCAAAAAAGAACTGCTGCCTGACAACTATCTACTTGTTTCATGGGGAAAACATGATCAAAGTAAAAATGAAGAGCAAACACGAAAAAAGCTCAAGATAAATTGCTTAAAGGATTACTGCACAGGTTATGGACCACACATGATAGGTTGGGATTCTGTTTAGTTTACGGGTAATGCCTGCAAAGATGACTGCAAGTCTCCAACAAATGTAATGAGCTTCTAAAAATACTGTAATACTGTCCTTTATTACAAATATTTGTCATATTAATTTCAATACCTAAGGCTTATACGCTATCTACTTATGTAAATATTCTCTGCATGGCAACAACAAAAAGGCTTTCAATGTTGGTAATTCTTTAAAAGTATGCTTATTAAAGATTACTTGCATTTTACAATCTCAGACAAGTTTATCTGATGGTCATTAAAGCATTACTACTTAAATAGAGCAACAGGTCACTGCAACAGCATACATTTTCTAAATAATAAGAATCATAAATCAACAGTATAAAAATATGACAAAAAACAGAACATTCTGCAAAATCAAGGACAGATGAAAAGCCACTGTCGTACTTGTGTCTACCTTGGATGGGGGAATATTCTTCACACTGAACACTGCATAACTGCTTCTTGCCTTGATTGGACACATCCAGAGTCACTACATGGAGAACAAGTATATCATAATTTGAAATGTCTCTGGGTGACGGTGATGGCTCTGACACTCATACCTCTCAACCTCAGAGCAAGAAATCTGGACAAAGCCATACATGGAAGTGGGACAAAGGCCCAAAAATAAAAACACTTTTTAAATATTGCTCTTATAAACTTAGAAAGATAATGGAATAGTAGTAGGTCTTGCATTAGTATGAATTTTCTGAAGGGTATGAAATCTGATCAAATGTCTGTCATTATTTTCTAACTTCAGTCTTTAATTAGTTGCCACTAATCTGCCAGTAAACCACAATTTTATGAAAAAATGGACCAAAAATTGTCACACAATACAGCTGGGAACCTGTCAAATAAGAGACACGTTTTTAATATTAGCATCGTTAACTTAAGCAGCTGACAAAATAAAAGAATCTACATGCATTTCTGAAATAAAAGTAATCTCTATAACTCTGATCATTACAGTTATTTATAACTGTAAACCCTCCATGTTTTCTTCCAAAATTGCCATTTTGCAGAGGGATTATTAAGGGGAGAGCAACATTTTGAGCCAAAATCAGGGACAGTTGAGAGGTTTCGATATTCCTAATTCTATAAAGCAATTTATTTGCACGTACCTCTCAACCTCAATGCAGAAAATCTGGACAAGTCCAAATATATTGGGGGAACATACAAACAGTACTAAACATTCCTTTTGTATGAACTTAGACAGTTGCTAGAATAACAGGTCTTGCTTTAGCATGCATTTTTCTGAAGGTTGTGAAGACTGTCTGTCATTATTTAGTGACGCCATTCCTAAATGATTTGCCAGAAACCCCCAAATTTTGATGAACCAATCAAAAATAAAAAGCAAAAATGTATTAATTCTGCAAATATTTGGACAGTTGAGCAGTATAGTTCAGCCGGGGCTGTCTGAGTTTGCCGCTCTTCCCCCATCACAAAGTCATAGTTAAATGTAGCCTCCCCCCTGCAGCCATTCCAATGTCCCATTACTTGGCTATTTTGCCCCTTACCATAAACACTGTAATGTGTGTACTGCTTAAATTCTGTGATGATTTGGATTTCATTTGAAAGTTTGATTTTGCACAAACACTAATAGACAATCTGCTAAACAAAGCAATGCAGTTTCACAATGAAAATACTTAATATTAAAACTTCTCTGCCCTTGAAACTCACATTCATTGACACAGCATTGAAACCCACATTCAAATACATTTTGCCAGTGGCAGATAAAGATCAACTTTGGGCCATTTTCAAATCATAGGCCCCTTGCACACAAAACTTACATGTATTCTTTGATACACCTTCCTGATTGCATTAAATAATATTCTTTGTATAAGACAGTACAGTTGTTAGAGGGCATGTTAATTTATTGTTTTGAACATTTTTCCAGTAAACAATGAAACAAAATGCATGCACCAGTAATGACAAAACTGCCCGGTTCAGAACATTTCCATCATAAAAGTCTACTCAAACTTCTACAGTCCACCAGTATCAGTAAATATGCACAATCTCTGAAGAAGTCAAAGTCATCTAAATAATTCCACATTAAAGAGATCTGTAACTAATGAAGAGGTTGCTTCTAGCAAACAACATTATATTCCATTGTTTCATCTACAAATAAAGTACCTGTTGCCCTTGAGGAATAAATTGCCTATGTTAAATTAAAAAAAAGATAAGCTAGTAATATCACAATAGGGGATGGATGGTAAACTGATAACAGGTTTATAGTTACTAGGTATCTTTGCCAAAAAGGACTGTAGCATCCACCCCCTTTACAACACAGTACAGTATCAGCAATGCATCTACATACTGTGGGAGTAGAACCCACAGCCTTTTGCATTAAAAGCAAGTATACTGTCTGCTGTGCTATTAGCAGTGCAAGCAGACTCGGCATAAACAGTACTAAACTTCTCTTCCCTGCAGCTCTCAGCTCCTTGTAAAATCTACTAGACACTCAGCTGTATCTCTCAACTTTGCAGCACAAGAAATCTGGAAAAAGTCAAAATTTAATGGGGGGGGCAAAAACCCAAAAACCAGGGACACATTTTAAACATTGCTTGTGTAATCTTGGAAAATTGCTAGAATAAACTACTGTGTTACCACCATACATTTTACTGCCAAGTCTTGAATCCAGGACCGCGTGCAAAACAAAGCAACATACCAATATCCCAAATCAGGTCTTTCTTAAAGAGAGGAAGACTGAAACTTAAATGGCTACTATTTAGTGAATTCAGTTCTCACCATAGCTGTCAACCTGTTAGCACAAAACACCTGAACAAAGCCAATAATGGGAGAATACAGTCCCCAAACATATTCAGTGAATTCAGTTCTCACCATAGCTCTCAACCTTAGCAGAAAAAACCTGGATGAAGCCAATAACGGGGGTATACACTCCCAAAAATAGGGACAAATTTCAAATATTCATCTTATAAACTTAGAAAATTGGTAGAATAAAAGGTTTTGCGTTACCATGTACCTTCTGAAGAATATGAAGTCTGAAATTCAAATGTCTGTCATTTATTATTTATTTAACATTTGTAAACCAGGAAATTCTGACTTGGAACAAAAGGCAATTTTCAGCAGAGGCGCAGAGAGAAACACTCCATACACTTGTGTTTGTAAAATCTACAGAGTTTTCACAGATGGTGGTGGGTAGGGAATTCAGGCTCGTGCTACCTGACTGTAAGGTACAAGGTGCAAGCCTGAGTTATACTCTACCTACCACCACATATGAACTGTGCCATTACACACACACACACACACACACACACACACACACGCACACACACACACACACACACACACACACACACACACACACACACACACACACACACACACACCAGTGGCTTGCTCATCTTGAATTAATTCAGGTTTAAATTTACAGCATTGCTGTTGCCAGAGCAACCGCCCTGCTTTAAAGTTGAGGGAAACACACATATGTGTTGAAAACAGGGAAAAGAAAGGTAAAAAAGGGTCTTTAGGTAAGCATGGCCATTTATGTATACCCACTAGTTTCAGAAAGTCTTTTCTCACACCTATAGAAAAAAAGTGCAGCAAAGAGTTATAATAGCTCCTGGTATAACTGACTGAATCAAAAATAATAAAAAATAACATATATTCTAGGAAAACTGATAAAAATTATGCTTGCAGTTGCCTTTTACTTTAACTGTTCTGATAAACTATGACAGAGACCTATGCTAGCTTTTAGCTTTTGTCACTTACAAATGCTGACTGATAAAATGTGGGATACTGGTAGCCTCTTAGTGAAACTGTAAAACTGTAGCAATGACCTATGCAAGCTCTTTGCTGCAATGTATAACACAGTAGCTGATTGCATGGCAGTTACTGTATTATCTGCAGTCACTACTGCTTAAGTGATTATTGACACTGCTTGCTGGGGGAATCAGCACATCAACTACAGAGATGATTGTATTCCCCTAATAGCTTCTGCTCAGGACATCCCTTGCATTTTACCTGCCCTGTACCGCTCTGCATAATTCTTCCCCAAACCCACTGTGCCTTACTTAAATATGAACACCCTTGCTGTAAATGCAGGACAGAACAGCACTATCCTTACAATGAATTACGTGATCTAGGTGTCAGGATGGGAGGCAAACATGGTGAAGAAAGTGGGAGATACCCACTCAACATTGTATCAAGATTGCTTTGCTTCCGAGAACACATTCACAACATCCTTTTAAATATGGACATGTTGCATATAACTAGTCTGGAGCCAGCTCCCTCTATCTCTTTTGCATGAGGATACAAATAAATGGTCCTGACCCATAACCTAAAAAATATCCAAACAGAAAGCAATGCTCAATAGAAATACACTCTGACTGTAAAAGAAGCAATTGAACAGAATTTATAGTGGCATAACCCTTCAACCAGAGAGTAAAAAAGATAAACAAATTCCTTATTCATACACAGCAAGAACACACATTTCAGCAGGTCCCGATAGCTGTCAGTATGAGATGAGGGAACTCAAATCTAAACAGGAAAATGACAGTACCTGATAAAGCCCATGGTTTTGTGAATTCATCATTGAGAAATAATACCTCTCACAATTATGTTTACTTTGATCTCTGTGCAGTAAAATTCCCCCTGAAACAAGGAAAAAATTTTCTCTGAACCACTGAACTCTATTTTTCATCCCAGAGTACAAAAACAGTAACGATATCCATCATCGTGCAGATAGTGCAATCCTGCAGACTTTTGAGAAATAAAAAGTGCACAGAAACATACAATGGGAATGTATTGAAATACTTTTTTTTATTTTTCTCCAAGTGTTTTAGAACCAGTCAAAGGTGAAAGGACCTGTAGCACCAAAGTAATATAGTTTTACAAATAGATTAAATAAAAGACATGCAACCTGCATTCAAATCTCAAACAATAATAATGATAAAAAACAGCATTGTAAATTATAAGAAAAAAATCTAAAGTAAAGAAATTCCTTGTGCAAGAGCTCTTAGTTTGGTTAAGCCAGTAAACATAGACAGGATCTAACAGCTGATAGCCTAAATTCTCTGCGGTAGCTACGTAACAGATGGGTTAAATAAAAATATCTACAATCTGTATATAAATTGACTCGGGAAGATAGAATATGGCTATTAGCCACACACACACATTGGTTTGTTCGTTCTGAACACACATGTCCTACCTGAATAAAATAAATCTACAGCATTCTCCTGCCAGAATGTGTTCAGACAGTTTGTTCAGAATAAAGCTACAGCATTCTCTTAAATCCACAGCTGCCGGAATGTGTTCATGCTTGCCAGTGCTTTTTCTGTTCTGCTTCACCTGCGTTTGCACTTCTGGTTCTCCTGAGTCTGCAGTCCAATCCCCTTCCAATCTATGCAGTTAGCATCGCATAAACGTCTGGGGAAATCAGCATTCTGCTTCCTTCTTCCTGAATCCGGACTGGAAAGGCAGCAGTCCATATTCCCTTTGTATGGAGAATTCCTAGGACTGTAGGACTGTAGCATTGTGGTTCACAGCTGGGGAGGTTGCAGTCCTGCAGTCCAATATCATGAGCTGCCACTGGTTAGAGCCATTCTTCAACAGTATTGTGACTCATTTATGCTTTTGGGGTGGATATGAGGAAGAATCAATGACTTCATAACCCCATGACACAAGCTTAGCATGTACACTTTCAGACATATTTCTCTTAACAACTAATACATCAGGAGAATGTTGTCTCATGCAAGCAAGTAGATGAGCCCACTTGATAGGTCAGTTTATGCCATTCACATTAAGACTAAGGCATTTCATGCAGGTAATAATCCAACAAAAAATTATCCATGCTATCAAGCAGCTTAGAATAATCTTGTTATGTTTGTATAACACATCTAAGGTGAGGAAAGCTTTAGCATACACAAAATGTCATTCTTCTGGCTGATCAAGTAAAAAAGAAAAACAAATATTCAACAACAGTCCATGCAGAAACAAAAGACATAAAAGCACAGCATTGAACATAACTTGAGTGCTTAATAATGAAGGTTTTCCTTGCTACCATAGAGATAGCAAACCTGCTAGTGGATAGGTCTGGCGAAACTTTTACTCTACCACAGAGATAACAAACCTGCTAGTGGATAGATTTGGCAAAAATTTTACTTCCTTATGCCCTCCAAACTTATCACAGACCTTGCCCCAAACTCCCCCCGCACCATACATATCTGAAGAACAGGTCACTAAAGCCTTGTCCAAGGCAAAAAGCACAGCCTCTATAGGACCACACTGCATCACAGATTGTCTTCTAAGCAGGCTAAAACATTAACTAGCATCACCATTATGTACCCTTTTCAATCATAGCCTAATCATAGGCTTTGTTCCTTCAGAATGGAGAATAGCAACAGTTATTCCCCTCCATAAAGATGGCCTAGCAACAGACCTAGGAAATTACAGATCCATAAGCCTGACCAGCCTCATCTGTAAGGCCATGGAACTTATCATTATGCACCTCATAAATAAAGACATAGGTGACCTCCAAACCCTGGATCCAACCCAATTCAGCTTTGTCAAGGGCAGATCCTGCCTGTTAAATCTGGTGGATTTCTTCGAAAATGTGACCAGGGCCATTGACGAGGCAGACGTGTACACACAGCATACCTTGATTTGGCAAAGGCTTTTGACACAATCCCACATAAAGGCATTACCAATAAACTTAGAAAACTGAATGTAAATCCCTTTGTTGTAAGATGGGTGTCCAACTGGCTTACAAAATGGTCACACACTATCAACATGGGTGACACCACATCAAGCAACAGACCTCTCTCTAGTGGGCTGTCACAAGGGTCAGTGCTGGGCCCCTCTGTTTGGTATATACTTCTCATATGTTCAGGTCAAAACTAAGGGATTGTGGCTGACCAAGTTTGGAGAAGACTGCAAACTAGGTGTAATTATTGAATCCTCATATGACATCAGTATACTCCATGAGGGTCTTACACAGACCAGTGACTGTGTCTTAGTCACAGTCTCAAACTGAATGCAAAGAAATGCATTATCATTCACTTTGGAAAACCAATGTCCCTTCACACTATCAAATCAACAACAATGCCCTAAGTACCTATGAAGTGATAAGGGATCTGGGATCACAAGTTGACTGTGACCTTAACTTTGACCGCCATGTGTCTACTGTAGTAAGGAAGGCTTTCTATGTAAGACATGTGATTAGTAAAGGCATCACCTTGAGAGCAAAGGAGGTTATAACCCCTCTATACTCAGCACTAATCAGGCCCATAATTGAGTATAACAGTCCATTCGGTATGTACTGTACAAAGCACCTGCAGCAATTGGAGAGACCTCAGAGGTTTCTAACAAAGATTTTGGGACTCCAGCAAGTGCCTTACACAGACTGACTAAAGTCCCTGTCACTATATTCTGTATCATATAGACTTCTTATGGGAGACTTATGTCTGGCTTACAGAGCAATCTCAGACCCAAACTAATGAACTTACTGCACATCTGTAAATCAAACAAGATTAGAGCTACCCATTCTAGTGACCTAAATATGGCCTGCAACTTAAATAGGGCATACTGGTGGGAAAGATTTGTCTCCCACTGACTGCTGTGTCTTTGGAATAGGCTACCAATTCATATGAAACAAAGCACCTCTATGACACTGTACAAAAGACACCTGGACGAGTGGATGGGCTACCATAAATTCTTACCAGAGAGAGCACCCACAACCCTCCTGGACATGAGCAGTCATTACTAAATGCAGTCCTGGAAATTGACTAGTGTATCTATGGTATTACACTAGGATGAAATTGCTAGGCTTGAAATAACCTCTGGATCGATAGTTTAGTAAACTCCTATGATCCTGTGATCCTAAATATGGCAAACCAATGTAGACTACAACTAGTAGCTTCCAATGTCATAGAAAAAAGAATTCTTCTCATGTCAACCCCTCTAATTATCAGGGAAGAAGCCCATGCACCAAATTGTGCAACTCATGCCACACCTGATGAGCTTCCAAGATGATATTTGAAATCTGTGAAATAAGCAGTCTGAGATGCTTGGTTTACTGGCCATAGCATAACCCACTATGGGAGCAATGTTACTGTCCAAGCCCCACATTAGTATAAAGACATGAGAAACAGGGCTGTGCTAATGTGGTCACCACTGTATAATCTGTTGCTACCTGTGCTGTGTTGGCTCTCTTGGAGTCCAGGGATGTTAATGCAGCCCCATTCATGGTCAACCCTCGTTCAGTCAGAGAAGGATTCCAGTCCACATTGTTAAGAATCAAAATGGCAGCATGGACCATAAGATGTTGTAGTGCTTCCTCTACTTGTGAAACCACTTATATACCATCCAACAACTGAACCAATAGCCCAGTAGGATATAGCAAACATAATTTTAAGTCCTTGTCCTTAAGGAGCCACAGCAGAGGCAACCAAATTCTGCACTTAGCCAATACCTGTTCAGAATAACAATAATAATAATAATAATAATAATAATAATAATAATAATAATAATAATAATAATAATAATAATAATCAAATTGTACTTTTCTTCCAAAATAGGTAGTGCCTTTCTGCAACCAAGCAATCTTGAGGATCTTCGATAACAAGATTCTGTGCTCTCTGTTCTCTTAATCATCAACACAATCATTTGGTAGCTGCATAGAGTCCAGTCAAAATGAGATTTGGTGTTCAACTTCCTCCATATAGATGAACAGGTCCTGGGTAGTCTGCACTAATGTAGCAGTGTGTCCTGTCACTCTTGCCACTATCAGTTTTATCTCCTGAACTTGTGAGTGTAAGTAGGATTGAAAGTTTTTCAAAGATAGTTGGAGCTGTTCAATGGTAGCTGTTAGGAGTGTTATATCCAATGGTGTATTACCAGATCATTACTGTAATGATGCCATTGGCTCATCCACATATCTATCAGGCAGCATCGGAGAAGTAGCATTAGTAATAGTAGGAGTTAAGTCAGGAGTTGACATCTTCCAAACAGTATCTAAACTTACTCTAGCTTTGGGAGGATTTTTTTACATAATACACAGTAGGCAGATCCTGACAAAAGGCAATAGTTAAGTTTGTCATGAAAAGTGTACTTTAAGCTGATGTGCTTAAGATTTAGTATAATGCTGTATGGAGCTCAGAAACTGGAAATCTACATATCTGTCTTCAGAACAGGACCCCCCCCCAGTTATAATTATTTGAAATACATGTCACATTTCACATGTTCCAGTGTGTTACTAGTTAACATAAAACACAATTGTAGACCCTTTAAGTATTTAACATCTTAAAATAATAAATCTCATGCTGCCACATAAAAAGTGACAGAAAGCGAAGTCAAATAAAAATAAAGGTGTGATACTTTGCACTGCAGCACTTTTTAAAGTTGCTTGTATTGCAGAATTGATTGTGTTCCAGCTTCCAAAACTGTCAATAGTTTTCTGATGTGGTTTTGTGGTGATTCCCATCTGTGTGGCATGGCAAGGCTTACAAATGAGTTAGTTTATTAAGAAGGAACCTCGCTATATTAAACTTGTAGTGTACAGAGAGCTGTGATGCTGCTCTGAAATTGGAATATACATGCCTGTTAAGTACCCTTCTGATGTCAGAAATGTGGTTAATATTTTTGTTAAGAATCTGTAAGCACAGTTAAGCTCTAGCCTCTTTGTAGAGCACATCAGCAACCATTGCCAACCAACACAAAACAGGAGCAAAAGAAACAGCAGTTTTAAAAGCTCTTACATACTTTATAATGACACAATTTAAAAAAAAGTGCACAAGAATGAAACATTATTACATATTTTAAACCCATTTGTTGCTTACAGGTACACTTCTGCCCACAGTCTGTGTTGCAGCACTAAATGTTACAGTTCTAATTTACATGTTTTATTAAACATGAAGCATTTTCCATTGAATGTATTTAATTATTTTACTCATCTTTGAAAAATTACCATTTCTAGCACAGATTCTACATTTTTTTTAATTCAGGATAATGCTTCCACATATTTTTATGGCTACAACTAGTGTATCCAGATTGAATTTCACCAAGGTAACAATTCTCAATACGAAATCTGTTTATTGTCTTCTTTTCACTATAGTACAGTATGTTCGTATTTTTGTAATACATTCTTACTTCATTTGTCATTTTTGATTTTTTACTTTATTTCACATTTTATGTTATGCATATCTACTTAGTTATTTCTTTTAAATATATGCTTATAACTTCAATTGTTTTCTCTCTCTCTCTTTTCCTCTGTTTGTCTCTCTCCCTGCATATATGTTCATATGTATATACTAGGCTAACAACCACTAGGGCCCCTGTAGGCCTAGTCATGCAAACCAAATATGACCCACACATTTGATGTATATAGATATTGATTTACTGACTGCCTCAGTCCATCAGATACATAGCAGCCAGACCAGGGGTGAGTTGCTGATTGCCCATTGATTGGTTCAAGTTGCACTTAAGGGATAGGAAGGAACTCTGCTTCACATAGAAGGAAAGCCTGTTCTAGTGAATGGGAATTTTCTGAGAAGTATCTCTCTCTCCAACATGTCCTATTTATATTGTAAGGAAACGTTTAGCTCTTTTAATCTAGTAGTGCTGATGCTGTTTGTTTTATGGATGTGCAAAAGGTTCATTATGCCAGGCAAAGATCACTGCTCAGAAGTCTGTATAATATTCAGTAAAAAGACAGGGCTTTGAGACAATCAGTGTAGGATATTCTGATTACTTCCTGAATTCTTTTTGTAAGGACCCCCCTGTGGATGTTCCAGTTGCTGCATATGTCTGGTTAGGTACATACCAAAGTGGTCAGTATATTCTATGATTGGTCTCGTGAGGGCTGAATATAGTGGTATGATGACCTCTCTAGACCTAGATGCTATGCCACTGCTTATAAGTTGAGCAACATAGAAGGATTTTCTTGCTATCTTAGACTTACACTAGTCAAAGGCTAGGTTACTATCTACATGAATTCCTAGATTCCTGACTATTAAATCAACTTTTAAGGGTGTTTTATTGATGATGTAATTACCTGGGGTGGTAGACTTCCCCAAAAGTACTATAATGCATTTCTTGGTATTGACATTTAAACCATGCTTTGGCGCCAAGTAGTTTCTGTAATAGACCATCCTGGAGGGTGTTCTCACCTTGGGGTGGAGGGGGGATTCAATGACTGCTTCCATTTTAGAATCATCTGCTAACTTGGTCAGCCAAAGGCCTTTGACATTGGCTTTAGCATCTGAGAAGTAGATGCCAAAGAGGAGTGGGTTCAGCACATATCACCCAGGACTCCACCGATGACTGGACTCTTTATAGAGGTGGTATCACTGATTCTAACCTCCTTGGTCCTATCAGTGAACCAACTAGCTATCCAGCATGTTATAAAGGTGTTTATACCTAGTTTCATAAGTTTGTTGACAATGCCTAGGTGGGGTATTGTATCAAATACTTTAGCCTTATCTATGTAGGCAGAATGCACTGTTTCCCCCAGCCATTGCCTTACTAACCTTTTTAAAGAAGAACAACAGATTTAGTAAGGAAGACATTCCTTTGAAAAAAGCCAAACTGGGATGGATCCAATGTCAGGAGGTCTTCTGTGTCCTTGCTGATAATTTGCATGCTAATTATTTCCATGTCTTTGCAAATAACACTGGTCAGATTAATGGGTCTGTAGTTTCCAGGATCTGTTGAAGGTCTTCCCTTATGAAAGTGAATGACTGTTGCAGTCCTCCATTCATGTAGCACAAAGCCTGTTTTAATACTGTAGTTAAATAATGACTCCAGGGTCCTTATAAGTCATATTTTAGACTATTTTTGAGGCATCCTGGAATGCTATTAGGGCCATAGTGGCTGTGTTCTTGACTTTAGTGAGTGCAGCTACTCTCTTGTTAGAGCTGAAGAGGTTATGCTTCAGGGCATTTTTGAGAGGATGGTTGGGGGTGAAAAGCAATAATGTTGGAACTGAATTTGTCCACTAACAGGTTTGCTGTATTGCCAGGTTTAGTGAATGTGGCGCCATTAGCCACCAGTTCAGCACATTGTTTTATGTTGCTTTCTGGCATAGTTGTAGAAGGCCTTAAGGTTATCTTTCATCTGTGAGGTTATCTTAATCTCAAAGTTGGCTTTGTTTGACTTAATTAGCCTTCTTATTTGCCTATTTACTTTGATGAGAGAGATTCTGTTTTTATGGGCAATATCCTTCCTGATTTTTGTCATTTTTTTCCCTCGTTGTATATCCTCTTTAATTTGGGATACCACCATGGTGGTTTGTCTCTAGGGCTAGTCCTGGGCTTACTTCTGGTAGGAACAGCAGCCTCTATGCAGCCATAAACATTATTGTACAGTGTTTCTAACAGCAATTCAGCATAGGCTGTTGTGGTCTCTGGATTTGGAGGGGTATTGAATTTTGACAATTATCACTTAATAAAAAGTAATTTGCCTTGAAATAGTTCTTAAGTGTTACTGGTTTTAATGGGATTGATTTTGCTATTGCCAGTAGGTTTGTCTAATTGGCATTGCCTAAAAAATGCACTAAAGTTTTAGACAGTATTTGAAAGCCTACAGGGGAAAGGTGCAGACCATTATTGGCAAAACAATGCTGTCTGTTAACCCAGTCCCCACAAGCTGAAAAATAATGGATCCCCTTGGAAGGACACCAGGAATATAGACAGTTGTTGAAATCAATCATTCCTTGCTCATATCGTGGCATCATTCATCCTTTGTGATGGTAATATGCTGCTCAAAGCTAGGTTCATACCAGCCAGAGACACATACTCTGAAAGCTTCATAATGTCTCCGTTCATATAGTCCAGGTGGTACATCTCAGGTTATTTATACCTACAAGGATTATGATGGAATCATACTGGTACCTGTGGCATAATGACATGATGCATGTGTGATTTGGTGAATCTTGGCTTCAGGCAAGCAACTAACAGTTATCTTCTCCTTGTTCACTCTGGTTAGAGGGGCATCAGTACATCTCACAATGAAGTCCCTTATGACAAGAGTCCTGGGAAGTGTGTTTGCTTCCCTTAGTGGATTAGTGTTTGGGGCTCCACTGACAGTGACAGTATGTGTGTTAATAGGCATTGTTTTGTCTCAGTACCTTTGGGCTTACTGAGGCATAGCTTTTACAACGGGTGATGTAGGCAATGTTTGCTGTTTAAAAAGATTGCTTTAAAGTGACTCAGCATCCATTAGTCTATGTGCAAGTTGTGTACTATGTGAGGTGGGTGTTATATGCATGGTTTTGATAACCTGATGTGTGCTTGTATGTGAGAGTTTAACCTCCAGTGTCAATGTGTAAGTACATCTCTCACATTCTGTGTCTGCTTTTTTACGGATTAAGTGGTGTCAGCAGAAGTGTAGCTGGTTCAGCCAATGCCCTGGGCCAGTGTTGTGAACCAGCACTCCACCCCCTCTGCTCTTCAAGTGAAGACCGAAATGACAGATTGGATTATTACAGTTAGATGTGCTCCCCCCTCTGCTCTTTCATGAACATCAAAAACAGCCATTCCATTTACTGGCATACCAACATGGTGGCCAGACGCACGATAAACCCCTCTTCCCTTCCCATTTTGTGCCCTGACCCCAACCTTCCTGCTTATAGTCCATCTGCAAGGAGTGCCACAGTGTTTATGCTTTAGTGTAAACAAAATACTCCTTTTTAAAATGTAGCAAACAGTTGCTATAGTTTATATACTGCCTGCACAGAACACTACAGCACTCAGGTTTTAGCCCCACCCCACCCTAGCTCCACTACTGGTTGGCAGTAAACAAGAGACAATTGCTACATTGTTTCAAGATACCCATATCCATCAAGCTTGCTACAGAGAAGTTAAGAAATTGCATATCTATACTGTGCAGTTCTTTGATTTGTGAGCTACAAGTGGGAAGTGTATTGGGGTTAGAAGGCTATTAAGGATGCTTTAGCAGAGCAAATTATGCTAATCAGTATTAAATTCTACTAACTTTAATGTTTACACAATACCGAATTCAACTAAATCTGTAGGTATTGCCACTTGACTCCCAACTAGCTGCTCTAAGCTTGTTGACACACAAGGTAGTTGCTATATTGTTGCTTTACAGAGTGCAATTTTATGAACCATTCTTTGTAGGTGTTTGCCACTGTGCAGGGCACTGCTAACCCATGCAAATGCACAAAATTTATAGCAGCACAGAAAAACAGAAAACTAACTAATGAACCCTCTGGCCAATAAAATGACTACACTCTGAGGTCTTTTGTGTATTTCTTAACTCAAACAGACCAGGCAAACGCCTCCTGCCATAAGATGAATAAAGCCAGTCATCCTAATGTAAAATAATAGTAGAAGAGACCCTGAAGTGCAATGCTTCCACAGACCACTTAAACAAATAGCTGGAAATCCCTTGCTGAAGGCAATATCGAGGCAGTCTTACAGCAGTAACAGTCAAGGAACAGCATTTTTTTTCCAACAAAAAAAAAAAAAAACAGTGAAATGCGTAAAAGCAGGGAAACAGTAGTGTCTACTCAAAATAACTTAAGTGTGAAATAGCAATCAAAGGGATTTAACTTTAACTGGATTGCACTGGACATAAGTAAAACACTTCTCGAATGCAGGCTAAGACTCACTTTGCTGAGCTCATGGGCGCTGGAACCATCGAGTGAGGAGGGTGGTGAGCCCCCCCACTTTTAGATCATACCTCTGTCCCTTTTGTTTTCTGCGTGTCTAACTGCCACGATGACATTACATCAGTGCATGATTTCCGGATGTTTGTTGCAAGTGGGAACAATTTACAAACTGATTTATTCAAAGCTGCTGCCAGGAGGATTTATAGTTAGTCAAGCTGCTGCCAGAAGTTATAATTGCAGTTAGTCAAGCTGGTAATTTGTATTTGCAAAAGTCAAGATGCTCTGGACTGTAGGATGTAATTGCAGAGTGGAGCTGGACAGCACTGCGGACAGAAGCTGGTATCAGAGTGAGTACACTGCTGCTGCTGGACTGTATTGCAGAATGGGGGGTGTGTGTGTGTTTGCAGAATGGTGTGTGTGTGTGTGTGTGTGTGTGTGTGTGTGTGTGTGTGTGTGTGTGTGTGTGTGTGTGTGTGTGTGTGTGTGTGTGTATGTGTGTGTGTGAAAATGCCTCCGGGCTCAAACACTGCACCTTGGGTATAGGTAAAAAGAGCCTAAAGTTCCTAGCCACCATCACTTGCGAATTTATGCCTCACATATTTGTTCTGTTCCTCTGGTAAAACAAAACCTTTTATTCTAGCAATTTTCTAAGGTTATAAAATCAGTATTTGAAATGTGTCCCTATTCTGGGGCTGTATTCCCCCATTATTGGCTTTGTTCTGTATTGTTGTGCTAAGAGGTTGAGAGCTATGGTGAGAAGAACTGAATTCACTAAATGATATGATAGCCATTTAAAGTTGGTCTTTCTGTTTTTTTAAGAAACCGCTGGTTTAGCTTAGTGGTATCTTACTCTGACTGTAGCGCACATGGTTCTGAGTTCAATGCATGGTGGTAACATAACATTTTATGCAAGCAGCTTTCCAAAATTATATACGCAGTGTTTAAAATATGTCCCTGGTTTTTGGCCTTTCACCCCCCACCCCCACCCCAGATTGAAAATAAGTTCAAGAAGCTGTGCAACATGCCTATGGCTTACACTCTACTGTGATTCTGTATTTATATATTGTGTTTAGAAGTAGACTGTTATCATGGAAATGTTTTGAATATGGAAGTTTTGTCATTATTGGTGCATGCATTTTGCTTCATTGCCTACCGGAAAAATGTTCAAACAATAAATTTTAAATGCAATTGTGTGTGGAAGTAGAATGTTATCATGGCAATGTTCTGAATAGGGCAGTTTTGTCACTATTGGTGCATGCATTTTGCTTCATTGCCTACTGGAAAAATGTTCAAGCAATAAATTTAAAATGCAAATGTGTGTGTAGACCTTTATGATGGAAATATGCTGAATAGGGCAGTTTTGTCATTATTGCTTAATGCATTTTTGCTTCATTGCCTACTGGAAAAATGTTTAAACAAATTTAAAATGCACTCTAACTTAAGTCTAACAAGTGTGCTGTATTATACAAGGAATATAATTTATTACAATCAGGAAGGTGAATCAAGGAATGCATACGTGTATGCATGGCCTTAAAATTGTGTTTGAAAACAGCCCAGAGGAAACTGTGAAAGGCTCAAAATCATGGGCAAATTTTAAGCTTTACTCTTGTTACCAAAGCAATGGATGAAGGTAAAACAGTTCACACCACATTACCTTGACCTGGCCAAGCCTTTTGACACAATCCTCTACTCGGGTGTAGTACAAAAGATGGATAATGCAGGAGCAAACATTTACATCGATCACCAGCTGCATTGCCATATTGACTCACAGGATGCAGGAGATCAAAACATGGGAAGAAACCAGTCACCAATGGAGTCCCCCAGGGTTCGGTGCTGAGACTTTTTCTGTTTGGCATAAACATCTCAAAAATAAAAGGAAAAAGAGCTTTGGCCAGCTAAGTTTGAGATGACTGCAAGCTAGAAGAAGTTATTGAATCCCCAAATGACTTAACCATCATGCAGGAAGGTTTGTCCCAAATAATAACTGGTGTCACAATCATGACAATGCCCGCTGAGAACTGATCCAATTGGTTGGCATTTCCAAGCTTGTGTCTACAGTGACCTAACTTTTGACCAACATGTGCCCAGAGTGATAAGAAAGCCTTTCTATATTGCACAGCTTATAAACAAATTGATTGTGACTAGATCTAGAGATGTTGTTGTCCCCCTTTACTAAGCTCTCATTATGTCAATCATTTTGTATAAAGCTCACTTTGGCATGTATCTGTCCAGCCCCATGCAACAACTGGAATACCTTCAGAGATACCTTACTAAAAGGATACAAGTCCTAAACAATAGGTCTTGCATGGACCACCTCAAAGATTTATTACTATACTCAGTATCTTACAGAGTGCTTAGAGGTGAAATGTCTGGCATACAAAGCATCCCCCGACATAATACAGATGGACCTATTAAACATCAACAAGTCAAATGGCATCAGAAATACTCAGTCCAGGTTTCCAAACTGAATGTTGACCAGAGGCTACCACTGTTCCAGAACAGACTATCCATAAAAATAAAGCAAAGCTTATCCACCCATATTCAAATGCAACTTGAATGTAAGGATAGATAATAGAACATATATTCCAGGATTTCCCCTCATGCCACTAATGGATAGAGGCAGTTCATAAATGCTGCATCCATTACATGGCCCCCTCAAATTATCTATGGTATGATCACAGTTGTTATCACTAGGGTTAATATACAATTATCAGCCATGGGGATAGCTAAGACCAATCAGATAATGTTAATTCAAGCACCAAAAGGGAATTGGCTAAGCTTAAAATGTCCTCCAAGTGAACCTATGTTGTGATATAGTTATAAAAAAAATTACCCTTTTTAGTTCACTAAGTGCCCCTGTCACCCTCTGCACCACCAGTCTTTAAAAGCTTCCGGCGCCCCTGGCTGAGCTCCTGGAAAATGAACAGGAGGCAATACGCAATAAGGAGATTTACTCAAGAGCAATCCTGGTTTGCTGGGTGGGCATTCAGTATCATGGATTTATGGAAAATAATGGGTGGGAAGAATACATGAATAGCTTATTCAACAGTTTATAGCAATGAAAGAGGGGAGGAAAGGACTTTGAAAATCATAATATCATAAAGGAACACCAAAGGAAAGCAACAAACCAATTGCTGTAAAATAATCTTCTTAAAGCAGAATTTATTAAAATACAAAACTGACGTTTTCGCTACCAAAAGTATAGTAGCTTCCTCAGAGAAGAGTGAAACAACAATGCAGAGTACTAAAATAAATACAAACATTTGGCGCCTCAATTGCAAGTTACAATTGAGCCTGTTAGTTAATAAGAAAACGTCATTTCCTGCTTAACTAAAAGAATTATGTTCTCTCATTGAAAAACTGTTAAATAAACAAACACTAAGCATGCTTACTGCAAGTATGCCAGTTAAGAAATCAGTGGCAGAAAACTGCAGAAAAAATACAAAGATTTTTTTAAAAGTACACTTTGTTTTTTTTAAATGACTTAACAGGTATAAGGTACAATGTTAAATATATCCTATAAAGTGACATTGCTCTGAAATGTTCTTAGGTTAATGATAATGTCTTCAAGGCCATTAAAAATGCATTTAAAAATGCATTAACAGTCCTATAATTAAGGACTCGTAAATAAAAAAAATTTTGATTAAGCATATGACATGCGGTGAACAACTACATGTTATTATGATATAAACACTAGCTAAAAAAGTCAATCCAAGTGGAAAATACAATGTATCAATACACTGAAGAGACTGTAATGTGCGACTTGTACTACTAACAAATGTTGCCATATAAGGTGACGTGAGCCACCCTGTAATGGAGTGAAAATTGTGGAAAAATATATGTAAGCCAGGCTATGTAAATAGTGCATATTGTACTATGAACCTGAGTATGTGTTTTAATATATAGAAAGAAAAGAGAATGCGTGCTGGCAAAGTTGAAAATTAAACTTCCTTAGTGAGAAGTGTATTATCTTAAGTAACTTTTAAGTTTGAGAAGACATGATATATTACAATTTTCGTTTAAACCAGGTGGGTGAAATGCATTAAGTTTAATCTGCCATTCCAGTTCTTTAGTTTCCAAGAGGATGGATAGAGGTCCACCCCTTATATTATATGGAATGTGGTCAATGGCAGTAAAATGAAAATTGTGTCCAGTGTTGTGAATAATGTGCTTTGCCAAAGCATTTTCTTCCTTGCTTTTTTTAATAGCGTACATATGTTGATAAATTCTTTCTTTGAATTTATGCTCTGTTTTACCAACATAGTACGCAGGGCAACTGTCACAGGTAGCCAAATAAACAATAGACTTCGTGTCACAGTTTACCTTGTAGTGAATACCAAGTTTTTTCCCATTCAGTTGAAAAGAGTTACCTGTTCTAAGGCAACTACACCAATTACAGTGCCCACACATGTACGTCCCTTTCTGTTTTGAGAATGTGTCAGAGTGCTTATTCCTCTCTAACAAAGCTTTCAGGTTTTGACCTCTTCTATAAACTACCACAGGCTTGTCTCCCAGCTTCTCAAGTAGAAAGCTGTTACTCGTGATGAAGTACCAATTTTTAAATATGATGGAACAGACATATTTAGAATCAATACTAAATGTGTTCCATCATATTTAAAAATTGGTACTTCATCACGTAACAGCTTTTTCTACTTGAGAAGCTGGGACAGCCTGTGGTAGTTTATAGAAGAGGTCAATGACCTGAGCTTTGTTAGAGAGGAATAAGCTCTGACACATTCTCAGGGTAAACTGGTGACACAAAGTCTACTGTTTATTTTTACCCAGACAGTTGCCCTGCTGCATACTATGTTGGTAAAACAGAAAAATTCAAAGAGAGAATTTATCAACATA
>NC_056732.1:490842533-490917533 GCF_019279795.1 Protopterus annectens
TATAGATACACATATAGATGTAGTAAAAATAATGGAAAACACCCAAATATTGACATCCCTAACATCGACAACAAAAACTTTCACTCACATGCATATTCCAAGAGACAGCCTTGACAAATGTGACAGAATTTAACCTCATTGAAAACCGCTGAAAAGTCTGACAGAACTGAACTACATTTTGCAATTTATTTGGAGAGGGACAAGTCCCCTGCACCTACCCTCACCCCCTGTTAATTATATATAGCAAGTCTGACGTCGATACAGCAGGAGAGAAAGGGCATAAACCTTCCTTAGTATAACTTCTTGTCAGTATTTTGTGTTTATATATATTTACTGTATTAACATTTTGCGGTATTGGTATTATGCAGACAGTCAGTCTTTTGACTGCCAATTAAATGACTATATATATATATATATATATATATATATATATATATACTCTATAACCCATGTAGGTGAAGGTCTCTTAGAGAAGGGGACTGGAAGAAAGTAAAAAGTTATCCAGTACAGAGTGCACAAGTTAAAATCTTTAACATTGATCAGTTTTACCTCTTTGTACAAAACCATTTCTAATATTTTATTCACTGCTTACCTTACAATCTTCTTTGTACTGATGCAGTGAGGCATGTTCATACATCCCAGCACATACACAATTTCTCTTTAGGCTTATAAAATGCAAGTCATTTCTTTTGAAAGGGAAAGAAATTAGCTGGCCTACTGGTTTGTATTGTTCAGTAATATTTTTCTCAAAAAGCAAGGCAACCTAAGATTAGTTTCACCTGATACAAGGGAATTTCATCTGGTATACACATTTTTTAAAAACTTAAACTGATAATCAAATGCTACCCTCTAGTAACCTCAGTTTCAGGAAGGTCACCTCCACATCTTCCTAAAAGAGCTGAATGTAAGACCATTCTCCAAAGATGTTTTTCTATGCTCTGTGATTATCCCTTATCTCCTATACACTGCTAAAAACAAACTGATGATCCTAGATATGATTTTCTTAACTTACTCTTTGTACAGAAAGACAGGTGGGGAACTCTCCATGGAAAAGCTCTTAAGTATCTTGATAAGGTTAACTGAGCTGTGGCCCACACAACCAAATCTCTGTCTCCTTCTGTTTTCAGTGCAACAACTAGCTGTTCTCAGGTACCCTAAAAACTTTCTGAGAGGGCAAGAAACATGTTGTGAAGAAAGGAATGACATTCAAAGCTGTAAGATGATTTGCATGTCGACTGATGTAGAACCACAGGTGTGGACTCTGTGAAAGGGGTGCTACTGGGAAATTCTCTTTTGACTCCAGAGAATAATCTTCATTTTTGACTTCAGAAATTATTTGCATTTCTTAAATTTTCAGTTCATCCTGGGGTAATAGAAAATAAGATATATTCAGTGTGTGAAAGGTCTTTCCTATCTTCTATAAACCTCAAATGAAAATATGATCCTGAATTACACCATTTCTGTATTTGTAACTGATGTGAATAATAAATGCAATTAATGTATGCCAGTGGCAGATTTGATAACCTCTTTAACAGTATAATTCAACAGTTGTTCTTACTTGGTTAGGTACAGGTCCCAAGACAGCGCAAAAAATGATTTGTATGAAGGGCTTGCCTCTCTGCATACCAGACGAGATACACAAAATACAGCCAGCCCAACAATATAACAAGACTGGGACAAAACAATAACACTTGCTAATTTAAATGTTAACTCAATAAGAATGATTTTATAGTAGGAAACTGGGTACCTCATCCAAATTCATGAAACATTTATTTAACAGAGACAATCAAGGTTTTGTCATGGTTCAGGAATATTACAGCATTTGTTCTTGTCACATTTTATTTGTCACTTAATATGATGTACCAAGGCAATCTGTAGAGGTTATATTACTTTTGACATGAGGCATCATTTCAGTAAGGTTGCACTTTGTTCCAGGGCATCCAGCATGTTTTCACGTATTAAATTAATATCCAACATACTATTAATATCCTGGCATTACATATTCTGCACAAAATTCACATTAAGAAAGATGCGTACAATTAAATTCTTCATGCCTGAATGTCCTTATTTAAACCCAAACTGTCATTCATACTCAAGAGTTGGACTAACGGCTACTGACAATGCACTTCTGTCCAGTTCAAGATAATACCTAAAAGTATTGATAATTCCAAAAAGGTAGCATAGTCTGATATTGGCTAGCATATGAAGGGTAATTTAAATGCTATCCACATTTAATTTACCCAAATTTCTGGAGCACATCTGTCATATGCTTGGTAGCTTAGGCAAGTAGCAATGGGAAAAGGGGATGTCCTTGTTTGCCACCCCCATTTATATGAATATAATGCAGTTCAGAAAGGACCAAGCCTTTAAACTTTCATTTTGACATATGACATTAATAATTGATTAAATATGCATGTAAAACACTGTTGTGTTACAAAATGAAATAGACATTCCCACTAAATCTTAATAAAAAAAACTTTTTCATTATCTGTTCCCTGGGTTAAGGTATCATTAAGGTATAAGAGGGTTGATTTAACAGGGAAAGGAATCAAAGTACAATGTCTTAATCTTGCTGGTTTTGGATAAAACCTGTCTGACATGAGTTTATCATAAAAGGAATAAGATTTAATTTTAACCTAGAAAATGATTCATAATCCATATTTAAAATGGAAAACAACCTACAATGTATTTAAATCTTGATGTCCTTTCCTGGTTTATTCATCACAGAAGGAAGGTGGCCTACCAGGGAAAGGATGCATGAAAATGCATAGAGAGCAAAGTAGGATTTGGTATTACCAAACCAAGTGCACCGCAAAAGAGGACTCTTCAGAAGAGGAAAATACATTTGCCAGTTACTGAGTAAAAATCTGCAACATATCTGTAATATCAACAAGAGTTTCACAGCTGTTAGACACTGCATGCAAGCAAACTGATGTAATATAGTTTGAATATTTGTCTTTCTCCCACTCTAATGCCTTGATGAACAGTGCAATAAACATTTTGTTAAGTCTTTCAAAGGCTGTTACAGTTTTAAGATCCACACTCGATGTCTTAATTTACATGGAGTGTCATTCTTTTTTCACAGAATCAGGTAAAGATTGCTACAGAGGATATTAAAATGCTAATATCTTTGTCCAACCTCATATAAACTCATCACAGCTGAGTGAATCCTCCAGGTGATTCTACAATTACATCCTACTGATATCGCTAGGTGTCAAATATTGCTTGTTCATATTTGCATACATAATTCCAAATGTATGCTACATATAAAGTGTTTAAAGATCTCATCTTAAAACTTACACAATGGCAAATGTAACTGTATTCATACTTGACCTCTGTCTAGTGCATGTAAAAAGATATTAATTATTGCTCATATAATATTTATTTATATTGTCATAAATGTCATGTTTTTAGTATTTCATCAACCAAGTAACACTGAGAGAACTTCTTAGCCTCGTATGAAAGCTCTCAGCTTGATGGGCAAAGTGCTGCTGACAGTATCTGTATAACTTGAGTGGTTGTTGTTAGCAAAATATCACAAATGTAATAGTTAATGTGTTTACTATGACTTATAAAATCGAATTTAAGACCTAGAACTTAAAGAATACTACCATTATAAAAATAGTTTGCGTGGGGAAGTCTGACATTTACACTTCTTTAGTAACTACTATGGTTCTAGAAATATAAACATTTGTTTGAAATATGATGATATAATTTGATTCTATCAAAAAGTGTAGGCTCTGCCCATTGGAAGTTACAGCGTAAACGTCCTGAACTCCATTGGTGGGAATGAGTTAATTAATGCAACTCTTTGACCATAACCTTAGCTCACAGTAGCTACCTCCACTCAATGCATCCTAGTATAAATTAATTAGATTTGAGCAGCATGTTGTATGTTTCAGAAAACAAGGAAATTTGCTGATTTAGCCACAACAGAAATTCTGTCAGTTTTGCAAAAAACTACTGTCAGTTTCCATTGGCATCAATGCCATGTGGACAATGATGAAACAGGGATGTTTTAAAGCCTGTCATGGTCCATTTGTGAAAAAAAATTAAAAGAGTCAATTGCTAGGCCATTGCAGGTCACTTTAAAATATGCAAAAGAGAGATTGCATTAGCAGAGTGCTGACAGTGCAAAATCACAGAATACCTTGTAAGGATATTTCACCTTTTACCCAGTATTGTGAAATCTCAGAGTTAATATATTTAAGAGAGTGAGGGGTGTGCAAGGGGCCTTGCCCCCTACAAAAAACAGTGTAATGGAGATGTTGCCCATTTTTCAAGAACTCTGTCTCTCAATCTATTCTACTTTGAAAGATAGAGTTTGAGTAAATTACATTTCAATGTGGTGCCAACAACCAGTATATCGATATAGATATATAAGGCTATAGATAACATGTTTCCTTCTACACTGGACTTATTTCTAACCATAAATACTTAAGGATGGTATTCTTTCTAGTTGGGGTTGGTGCAATAAAACAAAGGGCAGTTAAGATTATCTCAACCAAATGATCATTGCTGTGGATTGCTTTGGGCTGGGGGGTAGGAGGGGTGGGCTAGAGCATGGTGCATGAAAGCTCCAAGTTGAAATATATGTATGGTTATTCTTTTTTCATGTATTCTGACAGGAATCCAAATAGAAGTGTGGGCCATAGTAGCAGTACATACTGTCCATAGCAACATACATTTGTATCATTGCTTTTAATTTTATGGAAGTTGACTTTGGAGGTGAAGTAGGTTACTGTGGCTGTTATTCTGCCCTGTAGTTGCAAGTGAAGCAGAGTTTTGTGGCTCTTATTTTATTACATTTAGCAATCACACATGAGAGGTGACTGCAATAAGTGACTATGTGTAGGGGGGGCAGGCTGTTCATGAAAGCAAAGGGCAGTTACATGAGTTATGCAAAACAGTCATTGACATGACTAGCTTAGGAGAGAGTGAGCATGCACAATGGTGACTTGTACTGAGAACGGGGACAGTCTGCACAATCACCTAATATGGCCCCCTTTTCTATACATGATGAGTCTCCAGTGAAAGGTTTTATCAGTTAAGGGGATGAATCCCCTAATAAAATCCAGTGCAGTCTTGACAGAATCCTATGAAAGATAGGGTGCTTGTTAGAAATGCAAAATACTTAAAGGAATTGGACTGAATTACTACAAATAAACTGTTAGTTACATGTGTACATGATAAAGTGCAAGAGGTTAAAGTAAACTACTGTCTTCATTTTTCTTTACTTTCCTCACAATCAGACATCAGAGGTTTATAAAGAGGTCATTACACAAAAACTATCAAATAAAAATATGGCTTGTTGTGAGTCAGTGTATGTATCTCATTTTAATATGTTACTGTAACTGTTTTTCTTATCTTTTCAGTGAGACATTAGAAACATACAGAATGCTGTTAGCAATTTAGGGTGCATTTGATCTATGAAAGCAAATGGTAGTTATGTGATCACTTCTATCTGATTATTGATAAGCTTTTCGGCAGGAGTAATATCTGTTAAGGAGTAATATGACTTTGATGTTCCCACTCTAGGCCAGTATCAAGAAGCCTGAATCCTCACCACTGACACTAGAGAGGGACATTCACTAGAATACAAATAGATACACTCAGTATTTCCAGATGCAGACCTCTCTGCATCAAGCAGAATTTCTCTTAGGAGCACACAGAGAACACAGTCAGCCCGGGGTCTGGATTTCTTTATATCTGTCTCTCCCCAGGTCCACAGAAAGGCTCCCCACTGGCACAGCTTTAGTGTTAACCCCTCAGCTGAGTGTCCAAGTCAAGTCCTCCAGCACCCTCCCTTTGAAACCAGTGCTTCATGTCCCTGTTTCAAGTAGCTGACACACATGTACTTTGAGGTTTGATTTTCACACACACATACACACACACACACACACACACACACACACACACACACACACACACACACACACACACACACACGCATGCACTCACACACACACACACACACACACACACACACACACACACACACACACACACACACACACACACACACACACACACATGCATCTGGGAAAGGCTGGCACAGATTTATCCACTGTGCCCCCTTCTACCCAGACTCTAAGGCAGTTATCACTGCCACCAGACAATACAAAGCCAGCTACCTAAGGCTCTTGCAAGGGTACCCAATTATACTGAGTGAAATTAATATTAATATTAATACAAATGGTAATTTTGACCAAACAGCCTGGCTTCAGGAGTGGCCGCAGTATCGCCAATATATATAAGTACTCTCAAAGGTTAAAAATATTCTCTATAGAACTTGTCACAATGAAAAGTTTAAAGATATTTAATAATAAATAATAAAAGAACATGAATGCACAAAATATCTGTTTACAGTAAAAACAGAGTTTCAATCACAGGAAATATTAAAAATAGCATAGCTAGAAAGATTTACACATTTAGAGAGAATCAATACTTAACAATTCTCACTATATTTTCCTGACTGATCTAGAGAATTACTGTTTCTACTTAATAGAACAAGACAAGATGAAGTAAGTAAGGGATCCTTCTATATCAGGTTCCAAGAAAAGTACAGCTCTGTACACTTACCATAAATGTAGATGTTTGAGTATATTCACTGTTGCAGTCATCACATTTGGGTTATCCCTGCCAGGATTGCCCTCGGCCGGCTCAAATACCAGAGACTTAGTATATCTGTGTCGGTTGCTTTCACTTGAGGACTGACGTCAGGTCATCAGTAGTATAAAGTAAGGCAGCCAATGCCATTACATCAGTTTTCTTGCCTTACCCTGTCAGGAGCCCCCAAGTAGGAGCCAGGTTCTGGTGGAAGAATCCCACCAGTGGAAAATAAATACCAATGTGTCCCTTGTAAGGAAAGAGAAGAAAGGGGGATGGAGGGAGGGAAAACCAGGACTGCAACAGTTAATACACTTGAACATCTACATTTATGGTAAGTGTACACAACTGTACTATGTTCTTTGTGTTTCACTGTTGCAGTCATCACATTTGGGGTGATTCCCAAAGCTGAGGAAATAGGTGGAGACAGTCAAGGAAACTAGGTGCTGGCTAGGATGCTCTTCAAGACTGCAGAGCCAAACCTCACCCTATATTGGGAGAATAGAGGGAGGTGGAAATGCTTGGTTAAAGTATGAACAGGGAAAGCTGTAGAGGTGGGGGCTACTCTGGTGGAGTGTGTCCTGACCCCCTTGGGGGAGGCTTTCAATGCTGTTTGTAGCATAAATGGATGTAGTGGGCTATTTATTTGGAAATTTTTTTTGGAGATGGCTTTGCCTTCTGCCCCTGTAGCAAAGCTAACCAGCAATTGATCAGATTTTCTGAAGGATTTAGTCCTGTCTAGATAGAATCTGAACTGCCTGTGCACATCCAGAGAGTGCAGAATCCCCCCTCATTCTGGGGATTAGGAAAAAAGGTGGACAAATGAATGGATTGGTTGAGAGCCACACTGGACACTACCTTGGGTATGAAGGATGGGTTAGTTCTGAGGGATACCCTGTCTGCATGGAAGATGATGAAGGGTTCCACAGCCATGAGTGCTTGCAGCTCAGAGACTCTTCTGGCTGATGACCAGAAGGAATGCTGTCTTCCAGGAGAGAAATTTTAGCTCTGCAGAAGAATGGTTCGAAAGAGGGCATGGTGAGCTTTTCCAATACAAAGTTAAAGTTCCAAGCTGGTGTTGGTGCCCTTCTGGTTGGCTTCAAGTTGCTAGCCCCTCTTAGGAACGGTTTGATCAAAGGGTGTGAGAAAAGGGGCTTCTCAGTGGGAAAATGAGCAGAAATAGCAGAGGCATGAATTTTTTTATATAGGAGAAAGAGAGACCACTGTGTAGTAGGTCAGCTAAGTAGTCCGGGATGAGAGGGATTGGGGGCTGTGCCATATTGGCTCCCTTAGTCTGGATCCAGGTGCAGAACATTTTCCATTTATCAGCATAAGAATTTCTTGTGCTAGGGCATCTGGCCTCATGGATAACATCCAGAACCTGTTTACTGAGACTGGCAGATTGGTTCAGGGTTAGGGAATAAGCCAAGATGCCAAATTGAGTGCAATTGAGGATGCATGAATTCCCCTTCCCTCTGGGTCAGGAGGTTTGGAATCCAAGGAAGATGCCATGGAGGAAGCGGGGACAGGCTGCACAGCAAGGGGTAACAGTGCAGCCGGGGCCAGTCTGGAGCTATAAGAATGGTTCTTGGTTTTTCCTCCTTTACTTAGAGCAGTACCTGGGGATGAGAGGTAGTGGAGAAAAGGCACCGACTGATAGAGTTACCCAGAGGAAGGACAGGGCATCCACTTTCCAAGCCATGCAGTGATGCTCCCTGGTGCAGAATTTGCTGAGCTGATGGTTGATGTGGGAGGCAAAGAGGTCAACCTTCGTGGCTCCCCACTTCTGAGTTATTAGGGTGAAGGTACTTCTGTTGAGCTGCCACTATTGTAGGTCCAGTAGATTTTTGCTTAATTGGTCTGCCAGAGAGTTGAGAGAGCCTGGCAGGAATTGTGCTAACAGGAGTAGTTGCATGGCAGAGGCTGTGTGCCAAAGGGTCATGGCCAGCCTGTATAGAGGGTAGGAGTGAGTCCCTCCCTGCTTGTTGATGTACCACATCACAGTGGTGTTGTCTGTTTTGATCAGGAGAGCCCCTGGAGAGAGAAGGGACTTGAAAGCTATCAAGGTGTGCTGCACAGCCATAATTTCTTTTTGATTGATGTGCACAGGCATTTGATGTGGGCTCCATTGGCCCTGTATGCACCTGCCATCCAGGTGTGCACCCCAAGCATAGTCTGAGGGTCTGGGCAGCAGGGAGTGGGGAGAAAGGCAGTCCCTTGTTGTGGAATATGGTATTGCCCACCAAAGAAAATCTTTTCTGAGGCAAGGAATTATAGGTAGAAGAGTTTGCAGGTCTTGAGAGTTTTGACACCAAAGGCTCTTTAGGTACGTTTGAGGTTTCCTCATATGCAGTCTGGCATATGGAATGAGTGGTATGCAAGATGCTATGAACCAGGAAGCAATGTGGTGCACGTATGGCAATTGCACGGCTGTGAAGTCAGCACATAGGAGTACAAAAATAGCCAGCAGAAAAGGTGGAATACAAAGAGTTTAATATAAAAAACACACAGCTGGGTAGAGGGTAGTAAGCCCGACTACCTGTCTCAAACCAGTTTCAGCTGTAATAGCCTTATTCAGTGAGTTAACAAAAACACATACTTTCCATTCATATAAGTCCATTTATATATATAGTAACATAAAGACAGTTCATTGGTGCATTAGAATTGGTAATTAAGACCAGGTGGGAATAAAGCCCCTAGTTTAATGATCCATTTACGTTCCTTGAAATTAAGTAAATCATGCCAAACTGATTTACCCCTACATTTACCTACAATGCAATCAATGACAGTAAAATAAAAAGAAGCAGAATTATGTTTACACACATGTTTGAACAGAACATTGTTAGGACGCTTGTTTCTAATATCACTAAGATGTTCCCCAATCCTAAGGCAAAAAGGCCTGGAAGTTTGTCCCACAGAGAATGAGGAGCATGAACATGTGACTAGATAAATGACCCACACTGTACTACCGTTAGCCCAGAAGTTGACGTTGAAAACTTCAGACGTATTGCGACTACTGAATTCCATCGGATGTTGGACTTTGTTACAATAAGTACAGTGGCCACATGGTATACAACCCAACATTGGGCCACCTCTCAGTGTATGTTGAGTACGGACAATGGAACTAGGACCCACCCTCTTATAGTGGCTAAACAGGGAACCCAATGTCCGACCTCTTCTGAAAGAAAAAGAGCATCTGTCCCTCAAAAAAGAGTGTAATCTCTACTCAGCCATCAAAATGTTCCAGTGTCTATTAATGATATTCATAAACCCACGTCCGTTGCATCCACATGTGGTCACCAGACGAACCAGAGAATTAGACAAGTCTTTATGTTTGTCCTTGTATCTTAACAAGTCAGTTCTATTCTGACTGGAAGCCCAATGACAAGCAGTGCTGACGGTACCAGAGGGGTAACCCCTCTCACAAAACCTGTGTATTAAATCATCTTTGGTGTTCTCAAATGTTTGTTGGCTTGAGCAAATCCTTTTGACTCTAAGGAATTGTGATTTGGGGATATTCTGGATGATATGTCGGGGGTGGAAGCTTGTAGCATGTAAAAGTGAGTTGTATTCAGGAAATTTCCTGAAAACCTGAGTGGCTAGGGTGTCATCAGGATTCCTGCTAACCTTAACATCAAGAAAAACAATCATCGATTTATGGAAATTTACTTTAAACTCAATTCCTCATACATTGTCTTTGAGATAGCCAACAAATTCCTGAGGATAGGATTCATCTGACTTCCACACCAACCAACAATCATCCAGATATCATCTCCAGATATCTAATTCATATATATATATATATATATATATATATATATATATATATATATTATGACTAGAATCATAAATCATAACCTCCTCAATATAGGCCATGAAAAGGTCCGCATAAATGGGTGCAAAAGAGGCACCCATTGCTGTACCTTTGACCTACCAAAAACATTGGTCCTGGAAGTAGAATACATTACTGGTAAGAATATATTCAGCCAGGCACACTAAAAAAGTATTAAAGCCTGGTTGATATAAACCAGATCTTTCCAACCAAAAGTCCAAAGCCTGCAAGCCTGCCCAATGTGGAATATTTGTGTATAGGGAGGTTACATCCAAGGTACATAACAGCCAATGGGGCTCCAATTGCATGTCACAAATAATATCCAAGAATTGAGTAGTGCCCTGAATTCTGGCCCATATCAGGGGTAGTAGTGGTTTCAGATAGTGTGTCAAATATTCAGATAGAGGTTCAGTAATAGACCCCCGCCCTGATACAATTGGTCTTCCAGGGGGACATCTAGCATCCTTATGTATTTTAGGTAAAAGGTAAAAGTATTGTTTACACTTGGAGATGAAACCAACAACTGATGTCTAACTGCCTCCGTAATGATGCCCTCTTCCTGAACCTGTATCAGAAATGAGTCAATTTTGGTCTTAAAATGACTAGTTGGGTCCAATGGCATAGCCATATAATGTTTGTTATCCCCCAATTGTCTTGCTGCTTCTTCATTATAGTTGACCCAATCCTGAATCACTACCGCCCCACCTTTATCTGCTTGTACAATAACAATTTCTTTGTTGTTCTTAAGTTCCTCTATACATTGTACCTCCTCTTTAGAAAGGTTATTGTAAGATACCTGGAAATCTTTGAGGTTACGATATAGATCCTTCAGGACATTAGCTTGAAAAGTGGATACTAAATGTGACATAGGTGGCGTAAAAGAAGATTTTTTGAATCTAAACTCTGGAACTTCCTGAATAGTGTCATTTTCAAAGAACAATTTAAAATTGAGTAAATGACAAAAATTGACCACATCTTGTCCCAAATATATTCTGGTACAGAAAAGCCGGGGGCAAAATTGAGCCCTTTGTTAAGAACTTTAATTTGTAAATCAGTAACATGTACAGATGAAATGTTATGTACATTCATACTATTTGTTAATGTTTTATCATCAGTTGTAACATACCTTCCAGTCCCTCCACAGGTTTGGCATTTTTTATGCTTCCTCCCCTCATCTTTACCTGAACCCAAAGGGTGTGACAAACTCCTTCTTTTGGGATCAGGTGAGGCATCTGTGTAGTTGACCTCCCCTTCAGTATTGGAGGACGTCTCATCCCCTGATGTGTGGCTCAATGATTCCGAGCTACGTTTCAAAATGGATTTGGGTCTTTTTCTCTTGGGGGCCAAAGGTTTGTTGCTCGGAAGCCTAAAGGTGACATTCCTAGGCATATCAAATGGTTTACCTCTTTCATAGTCCCCTATATTCCTTTGGAACTTTTTCAATTTTTTAGCCTTTAAAACCTGTTCTAACTTAAGTAGTTCTGTTGTTAGCTGATTCACCTGGGAAGTGAAAGATCCACTAGATTCAAATTTGTTAACCTCCATACAAATTGTTTCTATCTCCTGAATTCCTTGTTTAACAGCCCGTTCATAAAAGCTAGCTAAAGTATCCACAAAGCCCGAGGATGCTGATTGTTGGATCTGTGTCCACTCATCAGTTAATTGTTCATCGATATTATGTACCAAAGGTTGTACTTTAACTCTCAAACCACATGGTGTGATCTTTTTGAGTTGGTAAGCCTTGAACAGGCGTAAATGCCAAACATTGGTCCGAAGTCCTTTCATACTTTTACCCAACTTAAAGAACATCGATTCACATAGTTTATCTGGGTCTTGAATCACCCCCAAAGAATCATTACCGACATCTGGTAAACCTAAACCAAAAATGGTCAAATCATTCATATCAGATGCTAGGCCTTTCATGAGTGGAGTCAACGCCATGTTGCAAATAACATATATAAATCACCAAAAACGTTAGTGAGTCAATCATTTCTGCAGACAGCAAGAATAAGACTAAAATGTATATACCCTATCCAAAACCAACCTTTTGGACAGAAAAGTATACATATAAAGAGAAATAAAGCCATGAAAATGGGTACCATATATTTCTGCTGATTGGAACCTTAAATTAAATAAAACATGTATGGTAAATTGTATGTATTGGTGGATATGGAATACAACCATAAAAAAATATAGACCCAAAAATAAAGAGCCTAATCAATAATAGTCAACAAAGATACAATAGCCAGCCCTTGTGATCTAGCCTGAATAAAACAGAAAAATCACAATGCTGCGTATCCAACCAAAAACCACCATATATGTGGATCTTGAAATGACATAAAATATCAACCCCCTACTTATATAATGTCCAAAGGAAATAAATTGGGGGTGTTAATACACAAATATCAATGATACAATAGCTAGCCCCTGTGGTCACATAGGGATAGTCCTCTTTATCAGATAACCACAATGCTATGTATCATCGTAATCAAAAATAAAATCGCACTAGTAGGCCCAATGCAAATGGTTCAGAATATCCACTCAATACCACAACCACCTATCAATCCCAAAAACATATTCATATCATGGACCCGATGATCGTGTCAATATTAAATCGGCCCATAAACATATATGTGGCCTCAATTATAAAGTCTAAAAAAGTTGCTGTAGGTAAAAATGACAATCTTCATAACCATTTATCAAAAGGGGAAATGTAATTATTATAGTATGTATTGCAACAAGGCCGACCCCATGAGACCATATAACACACCCTTAACGCCACCAAGTGGCTACATATTATAATACTGAAAAGCTAAAGGAGACCTAGCCCCCAAGAGAAAAAAGACCCAAATCAGTCCGCAATGCAAGATCAATCAAAAATGAAGGATGATATGAAAGCCAATAATGTTAAAAATGATAATAAATATCATCACATTAAATAATGGAAGGCAAAATATCTATGATTCAACCATCTAGATGCATTTTGTAAATATAATGAACTTGTATGTCCACACAATGCCCCTAAAGTCAACAATGGGTTAACATAATGCATGAACATTAAACTATAAACCAAAGTTTCAGCGAATAGTAGAATGCATATGAATTGTTAAACAAACCATAATATTAGTATATTACATGGTGTGTAAAAACGTAATGAAAACTCCCTGTTGACCATAGATTTTCAAACTAAACAATAAGTGCCGAAGCAAACCAACTGTTCCCTTTTGTTACAATGGAACTAAGCCCTCAAATGCCCATTTAAACAGCAAACCAAGATATATACCTAGGAAAATCACTTAGTATATGAATGACCTGTATATTGTATAAAGATAGAAAAATAAGACATAGCAAAAAGAGGGCGATAACTCCATCTATGGATTAGTTATTAATTAAACATATAGTAACCACAAAACTGAGTTTGTAACCAGAAAACAGGGCCCATAAATCTTAGCAAAAAAATAATTATGAGTCCCACATAAAGAGGGAATCATAACTGAAAACCTAGTGGACCTGGCAAAAGCCTCCTGTATGACCACAAGAAAATATTGAATATCGAAGCACATAGACTTCAAACAATTCCCTCAGCCCTACTGTATACAGCCAATAACCAAAAAAAGTGTCCAAAAAGTCAAATCAAACACCCAAAACTTAAAAGAAAATATCCATAGCTTGGAATTTGACCATAAACACCTTATTTTAAAGGTAAGAAAGCGAATCGGTCAAAAGATGGAATCACAAAGTCACCCGTAGTTGTTAGTCCGTAAGTGACGAAGCACATAGACTTGCCATCCCTTGCACAGTCCCACTGCTTTCAAAACTGGAAATGCTGATTGTAATCCCAAAACTACAAATTGCCAAGCCAAAGTGAAATAAAAAAGAGTTAGATATCCAGAATTTTACCACTCAGAACCTTATCTGGATAGGAATGAAAAAGCCCGTAAATCAATTCAACGATCTAGTCCATGTCTTGCTTGTAGATCTGTTGACATCAGGAGGCCACAAAGACAAAATACAAATAACCCATACAAAAGCCAATGTATATTATGAGATACATCCACCAGGCAAGGAAAACCCAGTTGAGTGACCAAAAAGCTCCCAACCAACTGCCAAAATGTATAAAAATAAAAAATCTTCCACTTGCAAGGAGGGAAACCACCAGACACCAACAGCACCAGAGGGGAGGAAGAACCAGGAAGCAACGTGGTGCCCGTACGGCAACTGCATGGCTGTGAAGTCAGCACATAGGAGTACAAAAATAGCCAGCAGAAAAGGTGGAATACAAAGAGTTTAATATAAAAAACACATAGCTGGGTAGAGGGTAGTAAGCCCAAAAACATTGGTCCTGGAAGCAGAATACGTTACTGGTAAGAACATATTCAGCCAGGCACACTAAAAAAGTATTAAAGCCTGGTTGGTATAAACCAGATCTTCCCACCAAAAGTCCAAAGCCTGCAAGCCTGCCCAATGTGGAATATTTGTGTATAGGGAGGTTACATCCAAGGTACATAACAGCCAATGCGGCTCCAATTGCATGTCACAAATAATATCCAAGAATTCAGTAGTGTCCTATATTAGAAACAAGCGTCCTAACAATGCTCTGTTCAAACATGTCTGTAAACATAATTCTGCTTCTTTTTATTTTACTGTCATTGATTGCATTGTAGGTAAATGTAGGGATAAATCAGGTTGGCATGATTTACTTAATTTCAAGGAACGTAAATGGATGATTAAACTAGGGGCTTTATTCCCACCTGGTCTTAATGACCAATTCTAATGCACCAATGAACTGTCTTTATGTTACTATATATATAAATACACTTATATGAATGGAAATTGTGTTTTTGTTAACTCACTGAAGAAGGCTATTACAGCTGAAACTGGTTTGAGACAGGTAGTTGGGCTTACTACCCTCTACCCAGCTATGTGTTTTTTATATTAAACTCTTTGTATTCCACCTTTTCTGCTGACTATTTTTGTACTCCTCTGTGCTGACTTCACAGCCGTGCAGTTGCCATACATGCACAATGTTTCTTCCTGGTTCTTCCTCCCCTCTGGTGCTGTTGGCATCTGGTGGTTTCCCTCCTTGCGAGTGGAAGATTTTTTATTTTTATACATTTTGGCAGTTGGTTGGGAGCTTTTTGGTCACTCATCTTGGTTTTCCTTGCCTGGTGGATGTATCTTATACTATACATCGGCTTTTGTATGGGTTTGTTGTATTTTGTCTTTGTGGCCTCCTGATGTCAGCAGATCTACAAGCAAGACATGGATTAGATCGTTGAATTGATTTATGGGCTTTTTTGTTCCTATCCAGATAAGGTTCTGAGTGGTTAAATTCTGGATATCTAACTATTTTTTATTTCAGTAACACACTGAATCCCCATTGTACAGGAACCAATAAGGCTGCCCCACAAAGCAATGAGGAAAAAATAACTGTTGGTTTAACACACTCTTCAGTCCCAAAGAATATATTCAAGAAAACACCAAAAAATGTTAAAAGCGAACCTCAGAAAATTTATTATTTAGCGCTTTCATTTCCACAAAACGGAAACTTCATCAGAATAAACTGCCATTGTTGCAAACATACATATATATATATATATATATATATATATATATATATATATATATATATATATATACACACACACACACACACACACACACACACACACACACACACACAAAAATTTAATTAATTAATTAACTCAATTGAGTCCTTGAACTCAAAAAACATACATTTAAATGAACATGGTATCATTGAAAGAAACACATGATATCATTGAACAAAACATGCTATCCTTGTTTAACCCATTCAGCCTACTAATATTTAGTATATTTAATATAAAAAATTTAATATAAAACAGTACATACAACAAAAAATATACCAAAAATATTTTGCACCCATTTGTGAAAAACAGAAACAAACTGAAATTCACTAAATGTCCTAAGAAGGACTTTAATGACCAAAAAACACTTAGTAAAATTGAATTAAATTGAATTAAAATAACTAGTAAATGGCGTAAGCAAAAATAAAAATGTATATCGTGTAAACAAGTAATGTTCATAAAATGTCTATATACATATAATTCTGCGTATAATGTTAGCGTTGAAATGTTATACCACGTAAGTAAAAGTAAAAATAAAAAATGAAAATAATAATAATACACGAGTAAAAAGATGTGAATTGATATTGTAAAACAAGCAACAGTGATAACATCACATTCACTTTTATTTTGTTGACACAATCTCTTATTAAATTCATTTTTATAATTTTTGTTAATTATAATTTTTATTATTATGTTTATCTTTTGATTTTATTGGCTCTTAATTTCAAGGCCGGTATGAGTGATATATGGTCGTTCAGCCCTGGGGGTATATTGGAATCCAGCCTCAGTTGCCAGATAAGTTCTCTGTAACTGAGCTGGTTTTCCCAATCCCCCCCTCTATTGTCTTTGGGCAACTTTTCCAAAATCCAGAACTTAAAATTGGCATCCTTACAAATTTGTGTATGCCGATAAAGGCCATTCGTCTCTTTTTTCCTGTTGACATCATACATATGTTCATAAATTCTCTGACGTAAAAGCCTTTCTGTCTTGCCCACATAGTAGCTCCAACATGACGTACAGTAAGCCAAATATACTACTCCACTACTATAACATGTACAATAATGTTTTGCTTTTAATGTAATTGCTATAGTGGGAAGTACTATATCCTCTATATTGGCAATGAATGTACATTGGGGGCACCTCCCACACCGATATGTACCTTTTTTCTTGGTGTCCGTCTCTTGTTTGTTCTTCTCAAAAATATTTTTGAGATTTGGCCCCCTTCTAAAACTATAGCTACTAGGCATACTTTTAAAGATGTCCCATGTCTTATTGATAACTTTTCTTATTAAATTAGTATTGACATTATATGTCATGACAAGGAAAGGTATGCCTGAAAACTTATTTAGGATTTGAACTGACTTCTAAAGTATTATCATCTATCCTAGAATCAGTGTTGAGTAAGGGAATATATTTTGTCCCCCATCCCTTAATAACCTCTTGTTTTCTCTAAAATAGTTTTTGTACATAATCTAGTTCTTTTGTCAAGTCACTATATCTTGTTGTCATCCGGGCCACTCTGACCATCTGTCCCTTAATTATATTTCTTTTCTGTAGTGGGGGATGATTACTGTGATAGTGAAGATAAGAGTTTGAAAAACATGTTTTTCTATATATACTAGAAACAAATATTTTATTTGTATAATCCTTCTTAATGGTTAAGTCATATAATATTTATAATATTTGACAGGCATTTATGCTATAGTTTTAGAAGGGGGCAAATCTCAAAAATATTTTTGAGAAGAACAAACAAGAGTGGAAAAGTTGCCCAAAGTCAATAGAGGGGGGGGATTGAAACCAGCTCATACAGAGAACTTATCTGGCAACTGAGGCTGGATTCCAATATACCCCCAGGGCTGAACGACCATATATCACTCATACCGACCTTGAAATTAAGAGCCAATAAAATCAAAAGATAAACATAATAATAAAAATTATAATTAACACAAATTATAAAAAATAATTTAATAAGAGATTGTGTCAACAAAATAAAAGTGAATGTGATGTTATCACTGTTGCTTGTTTTACAATATCAATTCACAACATCTTTTTACTCGTGTATTATTATTTTCATTTTTTATTTTTACTTTTACTTACGTGGTATAACATTTCAGCACTAACATTATACACAGAATTATATGTATATAAACATTTTATGAACATTACTTGTTTACATGATATACATTTTTATTTTTGCTTACACTATTTACTAGTTATTTTAATTCAATTTAATTCAATTTTACTAAGTGTTTTTTGGTCATTAAAGTCCTTCTTAGGACATTTAGTGAATTTCAAGTTTGTTTCTGTTTTTCAAAAAATGGGTGCAAAATATTTTTGGTATTTTTTTTGTTATATGTACTGTTTTATATTAAATATTTTATATTAAATATACTAAATATTAGTAGGCTGAATGGGTTAAACAAGGATAGCATGTTTTGTTCAATGATATCATGTGTTTCTTTCAATGATACCATGTTCCTTTAAATGTATGTTTTTTGAGTTCAAGGACTCAATTGAGTTAATTACTTAATTAAAATTTTGTGTATATATATATATATATATATATATATATATATAGATATATATATATATATATATATATATATCTGTAGGTTTGCAACAATGGCAGTTTATTCTGATGAAGTTTCCGTTTTGTGGAAATGAAAGCACTAAATAATAAATTTTCTGAGGTTCGCCTTTAACGTTTTTTGGTGTTTTCTTGAATATATTCTTTGGGACTGAAGAGTCTGTTAAACCAACAGTTATTTTTCCTCATTGCTTTGTGGGACAGTCTTCTTGGTTCCTGTACAACGGGGATTCAGTGTGTTACTTGTATTTTTTATTTCACTTTGGCTTGGCGATTTGGAGTTTCTGGATTACAATCAGTATTTCCCAGTTTTGAAAGCAGTGGGACTGTGCAAGGGATGGCAAGTCTATGTGCTTTGTCACTTATGGTCTAGCAACTACAGGTGACTTTGTGATTCCATCTTTTGACCAATTCGCTTTCTTACCTTTAAAATAAGGTGTTTATGGTCAAATTCCAAGCTATGGATATTTTCTATTAACTTTGGATGTTTGATTTGACTTTTTGGACACATTTTTTGGTTATTGGCTGTATACAGTAGGGCTGAGGGAAGTGTTTAAAGTCTATGTGCTTCGATTTTCAATATTTCCTCGTGGTCATACAGGAGACTTTTGCCAGGTCCACTAGGTTTTCATTTACGATTCCCTCTTAATGTGGGACTCATTATTGTTTTTTTGCTAAGATTTATGGGCCCCGTTTTTTGGTTACAAACTCAGTTTTGTGGTTACTATATGTTATATTAATAACTAACCCATAAATTGCGTTATCGCCCTCTTTTTGCTATGTATTATTTTTCTATCTTTATACAATATGCAGGTCATTCATATACTAAGTGATTTTCCTAGGGATATATCTTGGTTTGCTGTTTAAGTGGGCATTTGAGGGCTTAGTTCCATTGTAACAAAGGGAATAAGAAGTTATGTACTCACCATAATGTTCTATCTGAGTAGGTAACTTCATTTGTCAGCAACCTGTGGGTATTGGATCTGACCTCGGATCCAAGCCGGCTGCTTTCTAAGCTAAAAGATCCAAGCTCTCAGCTCCTTCCCTTTACCCATAATACCCTGCTACCTCCCTCCAGTCCTCAGATCGAGTTTGCCAAATATGCACCCAACAAAAAACAGCCATCTAAGACACTCGAAAGAGGAACACTAACCTGATGCATGACAAAGGAAAACCTTCCGTCATGGATAAAACCATGAAACTGGCTAGGGGGAAGGAGGGGGGGTCGGTTGTTGACAAATGAAGTTACCTACACAGATGGAACGTTATGGTGAGTACATAACTTCTTAATCTGAAGTAGTTAACTTCATTTGATCAGCAACCTGTGGGACAGAGTCCCCAGCTACCAAAAACCTTGGGCAGTCCTCAAGGAAGGATATTCCGGAGCACTGCGGAGCCAAATGCTGCCCTACCTCTGTATATCAGATCCAACTTATAATGAGAAATGAAGGTATGAGAAGAGGACCAAGTAGCCGCTGAGCAGATGTCATCTAGCGGAACTTTTGACCAGAATGCTGCAGAAGTAGCCATAGAATGGGTAGAGTGGGCATGAACCCCCAAGGGTTCAGGCCGGCCAGAAGCTAAATAAGTGTGAACAATGCAGTGTGATATCCATCTCACTAAGGTAACTTTCGTAATAGGCTTTCCCAAAGATGGCTTAGCGAAAGACACAAAGAGTTGATCCAATTTCCGGGTAGCCTCTGTCTTGTGCAAGTAAAAACGCAATTGTCTGTGCACATCCAATAAGTACAACCTGTATTCCCCTTTGTTCTGAAAGTTGGGGAAGAAAACAGGCAAGTTAATGGTTTGGTTGATATTGGATTCAGAGGCCACCTTAGGCAAGAATGAAGGGTTAGTACTGAGAGACACTCTGTCCTTATGGAAGACCAGATACGGGGGTTTCATACAAAGGGCTTGAAGTTCAGATACCCTTCTGGCTGAAGAAATTGCAATCAGGAAGGCCGTTTTCCAAGATAAGAATTTTAACTAGACCGAAGCTGCAGGTTCAAAGGGTGGGCCCGTCAATGCCTGAAGAACCAAGGTTAAGTCCCATGGGGGAACCGCATTCTTGACTGGAGGTCTCAACAGAAAGGTGCCTTTCAAAAAGGTTTTGCATATCTTAGCGGATGCTAAGGGACCAAGGTTATCCCCTATGTGGAAAGGGGAAATGGCTGCCATTTGGACTTTGACTGTAGAAGCACTAGCTCCTTGGTAGAAAATATGGGACAGGAATTCAAGAACCATTGGAATGGGAGCAGTAAAGGGGTCTAAATCCCTATGTTTGGCACAGATGGAAAAACGCTTCCATTTGCTTCTGTAGATCTTCCTGGTAGAAGGTTTATGCGCCGCCAACAGAATAGATTTTATGGGAGATGAGATACCGGGAGTCCTAGCTGTGAGCTTGAGGTCATCCAGGTTCGGAGGTTGTAATCTCGCAGGATGAGAGATCAGATCCGGAATGGGATCTAAGAGCCAAGGAGGAGCTATGCTGTGAGACCGCAGGTAAGGGAACCAGATCTGGCGAGGCCAGAATGGGGCTATGAGAATTATTTTGCTCCCCAACCAATGAGCTTTATGCAGAAATTTTGTCATTAGCGGAAGAGGAGGATAAGCATAAAGAAGACTGGGGAGCCAAGCATGGACTAGAGCGTCTCTGGAGCTCTCCCCTGTTGGGGGAATCAGAGCGAAAAACTCACTGCATTTTGCGTTTGAAGGAGAAGCGAAAAGATCGCAGCAAGGTTGACCCCATCTGAGGAAGATCTGATTCACTACTGATGGGTTTAGAGACCACTCGTAAGGTGTGAGGATCGAGTGAATCAGCTTGTCTGCTAGAATGTTGGACCGACCCGGAATGTGCATTGCTGTCAGAAAGCGGTTGGTGGAAATTGCCCATTCCCAAACTCTCATAGCCTCTCGACAAAGAGGGTAAGATCTGGTTCCTCCCTGTTTGTTGATGTACCAGACTACTGCCATGTTGTCTGTCTGAATTACAATAGTCCCCAGAGGAAGAAGGTCTTGAAGGGCTTGCAACGCTAGAAGCACCGCCCTCATCTCCAGGACATTGATATGCAGAACGGTCTCTAACAAGGTCCACGTGCCTTGGACGGTTCTGCCCATGGAATGTCCCCCCCACCCGAGGCGAGAAGCGTCCATGGTCAGCGTGGCTTGGGGTTGAGGCATCACAAATGGTCTCCCTTCCCGCAGCTCTCAGGAATGGAGCCACCAAAGAAGGGAGTTCCTGTAAACCCTGCTTAGGGGAATCGGAGAATCCAATGGGTGAAGGAGGAGAGACCATTGAACCTGAAGAGTCCATTGAAGGACTCTCATGTGTAATCGTGCCAGAGGTGAAAGGTTGATGGCTGCTACCATGGAACCTAGGACTCTCAGGACCAATTCTGCAGGCGGGGCAGGGGACTGTAGAAGCACCATTACATGGAGTGACAAGTTGAGCAACCTGTCCGCTGTCAGAAAGGCTTTGGACTGGAGTGTATTTATCCTGGCCCCTATGAAATCCAGAACTTGCACAGGATGAAGAGAAGACTTCTGAAAATTTATGGTAATGCCTAGATGCTGGGCCAAGGATAAGGAATAATCCCTGGTGGAGCAGAGCAGATGCCTGGTGGGGGCGGTGAGGAGCCAGTCATCTAGGTATGGAAAGACCTGAATTCCCTGAAGTCTCAGGTGGGCTGCTACAACTGCCATGACCTTGGTGAACACCCTGGGGGCTGTGGTGAGGCCAAATGGGAGAACCCTGAACTGAAAATGACTGTCTCCTAGCCGAAAGCGGAGAAACCTTCTGGACCGTCTGTCCATGAGAATGTGGTAGTACGCATCCTTGAGGTCTATGGAGCACATCCAGTTGTTCTCCTGTAGAAGAGGGAGAATAGATTGCAGAGTGACTATCCGGAATTTCTCTTTGGCAATGAACAGGTTTAGAGAAGACAGGTCGAGAATTGACCTTAAGTCCCCCGTCTTTTTTGGCACCAAAAAGAACCTGGAGTAATTGCCTAATCTGGATTGCTCTGGGGGGATGTGCTGGATGGCCCTTTTTTCTAGCAACTTCTTTATTTCTGAACCTGCAGCCTTCCTCTGATTGGGTGGGACATCAGGAAGGCACTTTGTTAATGGGGGAAAATTCAGAAAGGGGATAGAGTAACCTCTGGATATTATTCAGAGCACCCAATGATCTGTTGTAATGGACTCCTATCCTCATAGGTGGTCCAAAAACTGCTCCCCGACTGCCTTCAGAGAAGGACAGCGGGGCAAGCCCTCAGGGCTGTTGCACAGGTCAGTCTGAGAAGGGTTCTCTGGATCCGAAATTCTTCGGCCCCCCTCTGCATCTGGGCCGGTGTCCACCTTGTCCTTCTCTGCCTCTGAAGGATGAAGGGTCCGGAGTGGGACGGGACTGCTGGGACTTCCAGAACCACATCTTCTTTTGTCCTCTCTGGTTCCTTCAGAAGGACCTTTGAGGATTCGAGAAGCAGATCCCAATGGCAGACAGCATCTTCCCGTCTTTCTCGCTCTGGAGCAGCATGTCATGGACGGTTTTGCCAAATAGCGTAGAACCGTCAAAGGGAGCATTCGCGAAGGTCGCCTTGAAGGGTTCCGCAAAGTCACAAAGGCGAAACCAGGCGTGGTGCCACAAGGCAACCCCTGCCCCTCTGGCTCTAGCCACTCCCTCCGTGGCATGGGAGAGAAGCCACATGGAAGTGTTAAAAATTGACTTTAGAGTGGCCATGCGAGCCATGAAAGTCCATTTGTCCTCGGCCGCCATGGACTCTGGGGGAGCTCCAGCATATCCTTTTATCAGATCCCTCTGGAGTCTAATGACATGTGCCAGATAATTCAGTGCCCTTATAGAAAACGTGGCTGAAGCAAACATCCACTTTCCAATACGGTCCATCGTCCGAGACTCCTTATCAAGAGGCTGGACCGAGGAACTTTATTGCGCTAGTTCCTTCTTAGTGGCAGCCGCTACCACCATGGCATCTACTGGGGAACCTTTATTCCATGCCTGTTTGTCAGGGGGAGGAATAAGAATCTTGTCCGGTCTTCTAGGGATTGGCTCCATGGTGTCCGGCTCTTTCCAAGCCCTGGTTGTAATCAAGTCTACCAGGGTATCAGCCGGGGAGGAGACCCAAGAGGTAGACGGGCCTGCGTCGAACTCCTCCAGAAACACAGACTCATCTGAGTAAGGTTTTTGGGCTGACCACCCCCCCTCTAATCAGCAGCTTTTCCATAATGTCCCCAAAGGAGATGTCTTCAGGGGGTGACCTTGGGGAACCTTCCCTTTCCTCTAAGTCTGTGTCCTCCGTGAGGGACTCGGTGGGAGTCCAAATGCCTCCTCTTGCACTTTCGTTTGTGAGGGACTTCCTTGGTGGGACTGTCCGAGGAGGCCTCACCAACAGGGTCCTGTTCACCTATGGGAACCAACTGGAGCGTCGGCGCAGGCTGTCCCTGGGGCTGGACGATGGACGACTGGCCCAAATGCGAGGGAATGAGGGGTGAATCCACAGCCCGGACAAGGGACCTGGAACTCCTCGACAGCACCATCTCCACCATGTCAAAAGCTGAGGGCGAGCCACTCTCCCCTGGCTCTGAGAGTAGCCCCCTCAGCTCCGATGTGAGGACCGGAGTCAGAGCCGATGCGATCGGACCCGAAAGGGTAGTGTGCTCCAACCGAAATAGAGCCAAAGACACACTGACCCCTGCACATCCAAAGCTCGGCTCTCGGACCCGAGAGGTCAGATCCGACACGCTCGAGGGTACGGTCGGCGTCAAAGTAGCCACCACTGTCGGCACCGACTCCCTGGATCCAAGAAGGCTCGGATCCAAAGACTCCAAAACCTGATAGTGAATCAGAGAAGGAGCAATTGGGGCAAAGAAAAGGGCCGAGCTCCCCCATCTGCATTTGGGCCTGCAGGAATCGATGCATCATCCGGTCCATATCAGCATCAGACATACTTTGAGTAGACCTTGAAGAGGTCATCGAGGCTGGCCAGAAAGGCCACCTAGGCGACCTCGAGGGAGACCAGAACTCCTCCTCTAGCTCCGGAGAAAATCAGGGAGAATAGAGCCGAGAGGGGGAAGAACCAGAGACCCTCCTGGGAGAGCTAACTAATTTAGCAGGCAGGGCAGAGGGGTGAGACTCTGCCCGCCACTTGTGGCTCTTATGGCGGTCCTTCTCCCTATGCCTTTTCTCTTTGCTAAAAGAGACCCCTCTCCCTGGGACACAGAGGGAGGTTGAGTCCCTGCCAGGGGAGGGGGAGCTGAAGGTTGGACAGCCGCAGCTGCGGCTGGTGCCGATGAGGGAGAGGAGGAAGAAGAATCCATGGGCAAGAGTCCTGCCAGGATTAACTTATTCCTCCTATCCCTCACAGCCCGGGGATTAAAGGCTGCGCACACTTGGCAGCCCAAAGACAAGTGGGCCACCATCAGGCAGAGAACGCTGGGGAAAGCTTATGACCACACTCAGTGCATTTAGAAAAAAATGGCCTTAGGCCCCTCAGCCATCGCATGTTGAAATGTGCCCACACACACAAGAAAGGGAAGGAAAAAACTAAAATGTTACACAATTTACCACAAAAAACCTCTGAAAATACAAATACAGAAAACTACTAGACTCACACACACCAAAAAACTTTAAGAAAAAGAGTTTTAAATAGTTTTAGATACTCTCACCAATGCCAAGAGCTCATCACTTAAGCTGTCAGAAGCCGCAGCAAACAAGATCTGAGGACTGGAGGGAGGTAGCAGGGTATTATGGGTAAAGGGGAGGAGCTGAGAGCTTGGATCTTTTAGCTTGGAAAGCTGCAGGCTCGGATCCGAGGTCGGATCCAATACCCACAGGTTGCTGATCAAATGAAGTTAACTACTTCAGATCAGTTGGTTTACTTCAGCACTTATTGTTTAGTTTGAAAATCTATGGTCAACAGGGAGTTTTCATTACGTTTTTACACACCATGTAATATACTAATATTATGGTTTGTTTAACAATTCATATGCATTCTACTATTCACTGAAACTTTGGTTTATAGTTTAATGTTCATGCATTATGTTAACCGATTGTTGACTTTAGGGGCATTGTGTGGACATACAATTTCATTATATTTACAAAATGCATCTAGATGGTTGAATCATAGATATTTTGCCTTCCATTATTTAATGTGATGATATTTATAATCATTTTTTAACATTATTGGCTTTCATATCGGCCTTCATTTATGATTGATCTTGCATTGGGGACTGATTTGGGTCTTATTTGTCTTGGGGGCTAGGTCTCCTTTAGCTTTTCAGTATTATAATATGTAGCCATTTGGTGGCATTAAGGGTGTGTTATATGGTCTCATGGGGTCGGCCTTGTTGCAATGCATACTATAATAATTACATTTCCCCTTTTGATAAATGGTTATGAAGATTGTCATTTTTACCTACAACAACTTCTTTAGACTTTATAATTGGGGCCAATAATATGTTTATGGGCCGATTTAATATTGACACGATCATTGGGTCCATGATATGAATATGTTTTTGGGATTGATAGGTGGTTGTGGTATTGAGTGGATATTCTGAACCATTTGCATTGGGCCTACTAGTGCGATTTCATTTTTGATTACGATGATAGGTAGCATTGTGGTTATTTGATAAAGAGGACTATCCCTATCTGACCACAGGGACTAGCTATTGTATCATTGATATTTGTGTATTAACACCCCATATTATTTTCCTTTGTACATTATATAAGTAGGGGTTGATATTTTATGTAATTTCAAGATCCACATATATGGTGGTTTTTGGCTGGATATGCAGCATTGTGATTTTTCTGTTTCATTCAGGCTAGATCACAAGGGCTGGCTATTGTATCTTTGTTGGCTATTATTGATTAGGCTCTTTATTTTTGGGTCTATATTTTTTATGGTTGTATTCCATATCCACCAATACATACAATTTACCATACATGTTTTATTTAATTTAAGGTTCCAATCAACAGAAATATATGGTTCCCATTTTCATGGTTTTATTTCTCTTTATATGTATACTTTTCTGTCCAAAAGGTTGGTTTTGGATAGGGTATATACATTTTAGTCTTATTCTTGCTGTCTGCAGAATTGATTGACTCACTAACGTTTTTTGGTGATTTATATATGTGCTTTGCAACATGGAGTTGATTCCACTTGTGAAAGGCCTAGTATCTGATATGAATGATTTGACCATTTTTGGTTTAGGTTTACCAAATGTGGGTAATGATTCTTTGGGGGTGATTCAAGACCCAGATAAACTATATGAATTGATGTTCTTTAAGTTGGGTAAAAGTATGAAATGTCTTCGGACCAATGTTTGGCATTTACGCCTGTTCAAGGCTTACCAACTCAGAAAGATCACACCACATGGTTTGAGGGTTAAAGTACAACCTTTTGTACATAATATTGATGGACAATTAACAGATGAATGGACACAGATCCAACAATCAGCATCCTCGGGCTTTGTGGATGCTTTAGCTAGCTTTTATGAATGGGCTGTTAAACAAGGAATTCAGGAGGTAGAAACAATTTGTATGAAAGTTAACAAATTTGAATCTAGTGGATCTTTCACTTCCAGGGTGAATAAGCTAACAACAGAACTACTTAAGTTAGAACAGGTTTTAAAGGATAAAAAATTGAAAATGTTCCAAAGGGATATAAGGGACTATGAAAGAGGTAAACCATTTGATATGCCTAGGAATGTCACCTTTAGGCTTCCGAGCAACAAACCTTTGGCCCCCAAGAGAAAAAGACCCAACTCCATTTTGAAACTTAGCTCAGAATCATTGAGCTGCACATCAGGGGATGAGACATCCTCCAATAGTGAAGGGGAGGGCAACCACACAGATGCCTCACCTGATCCCAAAAGAAGGAGTTTGTCACACCCTTTGGGTTCAGGTAAAGACGAGGGGGAGGAAGCATAAAAAATGCCAAACCCGTGGAGGGTCTGGAAGGTCTGTTACAACCGATGATAGAACATTAACAAATAGTATGAATGTACATAACATTTCATCTGTACACCTTACTGATTTACAAATTAAAGTTCTTAGCAAAGGACTCAATTTTGTCCCTGGCTTTTTTGTTCCAGAATACACTTTGGCACAAGATGTGGTCAATTTTTGTCGTTTACTCAATTTGAAATTTTTCTTTGAAAATGACACTATTCAGGAAGTTCCAGAGTTTTGATTCAAAAAATCTTTTACTCCACCTATGTCATATTTAGTATCCACTTTTTAAGCTAATTTCCTAAAGGATCTACACTGTAACCTCAAAGATTTCCAGGTATCTTACAATAACCTTTCTAAAGAGGAGGTACAATGTTCAGAGAAACTTAAGAACAACAAAGAAATTGTGATTGTACAAGCAGATAAAGGTGGGGTGGTAGTGATTCAGGATTGGGTCAACTATAATGAAGAAGCAGCAAGACAATTGGGGGATAACAAACATTATATGGCTATGCCATTGGACCCAACTAGTCATTTTAAGACCAAAATTGACTCATTTCTGATACAGGCTCAGGAAGAGGGCATCATTACAGAGGCAGTTAGACATCAGTTGTTGGTTTCATCTCCGTGTAAACAATACTTTTTCCTTTTACCTAAAATACATAAGGATGCTAGATGTCCCCCTGGAAGACCAATTGTATCAGGGCGGGGGTCTATTACTGAACCTCTATCTGAATATTTGACACACTATCTGAAACCACTACTACTTCTGATATGGGCCAGAATTCAGGGCACTACTCAATTCTTGGATATTATTTGTGACATGCAATTGGAGCCCCATTAGCTGTTATGTACCTTGGATGTAACCTCCCTATACACAAATATTCCACATTGGGCAGGCTTGCAGGCTTTGGACTTTTGATTGGGAAGATCTGGTTTATACCAATCAGGATTTAATACTTTTTTAGTGTGCCAGGCTGAAAATGTTCTTACCAGTAATGTATTCTACTTCTAGGACCAATGTTTTTGGCAGGTCAACGGTACAGCAATGGGTGCCTCTTTTGCACCCTTTTATGCAGACCTTTTCATGGCCTATATTGAGGAGGTTATGATTTATGACTCTAGTCATAATATATATACGGATGAATTGGATATCTGGAGACGATATCTGGATGATTGTTGGTTGGTGTGGACGTCGGATGAAACCTATCCTCAGGAATTTATTGGCTATCTCAATGACAATGTATGGGGAATTGAGTTTAAAGTAAATTTCCATAAATCGATGATTGTTTTTCTTGATGTTGAGGTTAGCAGGAATCCTGATGACACCTTAGCCACTTGGGTTTTCAGGAAATTTCCTGAATATAACTCACTTTTACATGCTAAAAGCTTCCACCCCTGAAATATCATCCAGAATATCCCCAAATCACAATTCCTTAGAGTCAAAAGGATTTGCTCAAGCCAACAAACATTTGAGAACACCAGAGATGATTTAATACACAGGTTTCGTGAGAGGGGTTACCCTTCTGGTACTGTCAGCACTGCTTGTCATTGGGTTTCCAGTCAGAATAGAACTGACTTGTTAAGATACAAGGACAAACATAAAGACTTGTATAATTCTCTGGTTCATCTGGTAACCACATATGGATGTAACACATGTGGGTTTATGAATATCATTAATAGACACTGGAACATTTTGATGGCTGAGGAGAGATTACACTCTTTTTTGAGAGACAGATGCTCTTTTTCTTTCAGAAGAGGTCGGACATTGGGTTCCCTGTTTAGCCACTATAATAGGGTGGGTCCTAGTTCTATTGTCCGTACTCAACATACACTGAGAGGTGGCCCAATGTTGGGTTGTATACCATGTGGCCACTGTACTTATTGTAACAGAGTCCAACATACGAGGGAATTCAGTAGTCGCAATACGTCTGAAGTTTTCAACATCAACTTCTGGGCTAACTGTAGTACAGAGTGGGTCATTTATCTAGTCACATGTTCATGCTCCTCATTCTATGTAGGACAAACTTCCAGGCCTTTTCGCCTTAGGATTGGGGAACATCTTAGTGATATTAGAAACAAGCGTCCTAACAATGCTCTGTTCAGACATGTCTGTAAACATAATTCTGCTTCTTTTTATTTTACTGTCATTGATTGCATTGTAGGTAAATGTAGGGATAAATCAGTTTGGCATGATTTACTTAATTTCAATTAATGTAAATGGATCATTAAACTAGGGGCTTTATTCCCACCTGGTCTTAATGACCAATTCTAATGCACCAATGAACTGTCTTTATGTTACTATATCTATAAGTACACTTATATAAATGGAAATTATGTGTTTTTGTTAACTCACTGAAGAAGGCTATTACAGCCGAAACCGGTTTGAGACAGGTAGTTGGGCTTACTACCCTCTACCCAGCTATGTGTTTTTTATATTAATCTCTTTGTATTCCACCTATTTTGGCTGCCTATTTTTGTACTTCAAGATGCTATGAACCCCAGAGCTTGCAGGATCTTCCTTGCAGAAAGCTGGGGATCTGGTGGCTAGTTGAGAAAAGTAGGATGTCAGGAAAATTAGTTTCTCTGGTGTAAGGTATGCCATCTGGGATGCTGTGTCCAGACTTGCTCCCAGGAAGATTATCCTTTGGGTGGGCACCTGGTTGGATTTCTTTTCATTGATTGTGTACCTTAGGGAGGTTTGTAGGGTCTTTACAAAGGCCCGGTGCTTGAGCAGCTTTTCCTGGCTGTCTGCTTGAATAAGGCAGTCATCTTAGTATGGGTAAATCGGAATATTTCTTTGTCTGCAAAAGACAATGGTTGAAGCCAGACATTTTGTGAAAACTTTGGGAGCAACAGATAAGCCAAAGGGAAGTGTAGAGAACTGAAAGTGTTAAGATCTTGCCCTGAAGTGGAGATATTTCCTGCATGATTCCTTAATAGGAATGTAAAGGTAGGCCTCTTTTAGATGTAGGGTGGCTAGCCAAGCGTTCTTGGAGAGCATGGTAACAGCTGCTGGAGGGTGAGTATTTTGAATTTTGGGATCACCAGGAAGGTGTTTAGAATAGATAGATCAAGGATGGGGCACCAGAAAAAGTCTGGAGTAGAAACCTTGGCCTATCTGTTCTGCAGGACCGTTCTCTACTTCCCTCATAGAGAGCAGGGAAAGGATTTGCTTTTGAGCCTCTGCTCACTGATTTGGTGGTAGATCTGGGAGCCCTTTTGGGGTTGGAAGGGTGTGGAAGGAAAATTTGTATCGCTGAGACACAATGTTCAGAACCCAGAGGTCCTTGGTAATGGTGGCCCAGGTGCTTGAGTGAAAGGAGAGTTTTCCCCATAGGGGTAAGTGAGAGTGGGCAGAAGGAGGGGGTGGAGGAGGTGAGTCATTGTGAGTTCTTAACCTGAGTGTGTGGCTTAGAACTCCCTGGTTTTGAAGTGGAGGTAGTCCACTGGTTATATCTCTACATTCCCTGTGGCTGCTGCCTGGGAGGGTCTGGTTCCAGGCAGGACTGGATTACTGGGAGTGGGAAAGGACCAGTGTTTGGTGGGACAATACCTGCTGAACCTAGGGGGCTAGACCTGTAAGAAATCCTTAACTGTTTGCAATAGATTTTGCTTTTTCTTCCATCTTTTTTAAGACCTCTTCTGCCTTAGTGCCAAATAAGTTAAGTTATCTTTGTGCAGGGGGACATCCAACAATTTAGATTTGACATGGTCTGGCAGGGGCTGTTCCTTAAGCCAAGCATGCCTTCTAATGACAGATCCAGTGACTGCTGCCCTGCAAGAAGCTTCTAGGTAATCAAACCCACAGTACAAGGTGTGTTTAGTTGCTTGACTTGCAGAATGCATTAACTCTTGCAATTCTTTAGATTCTGCCCAAACTGGAAAGGAAGACATTTTTTCTTTAAGGGGTTCCAAGGTATGTTTCTGAAATTTCAGCATATGGAACTGACAATTTATTGCCGGATAGCAAAAGTAGATGAGGTGTAAACTTTTTTACCCCATCTGTCTAATGCTCGGAAATCCCTGTCTGAGCGGGTGGGATTTTTAGCAGAGGTTGCTATAATCCCTTTAGGCCCTTGCGAAATGACCTCAGGGTCAGCAGTAGGATTTTTAAAAAGATATTTCTGTGAGTCAGGGACTCTGTAGTACCTGTCTGGTTTTCTGGGAGCAGGAGGGAGGGCATCAGGAGTCAATCTGGATTCCAGGAAAACATCCTTCACAACATCCAGGACTGTGGGGGGTGGCCAAGGGTCTATGTTGTGGAAGATCTAGGAATTCCTTGAGTCTCTTTTTAGACTGAGGGTAGTCTTGACTCTCCCATTGGAAATGCTCCCTTAAGGTATGCAGGGGTTTCCCCAAAGGAAAAATCCTCTAGGGTAGAGGCTGAAGGAATGGAGTCCTCTCTATCAGAATCCTCATAAGTGGAGAGGGGTTGCATGTCTTCATGTTCGGATGCATCAGATTCATCTGACTCTTGTTCAAGCAAAACTACAGGGGAAAAAAATCTCTTTTCCTTTTGGAGGGTGTAGCTTTGCTTCCCTGATCAGCATGATAAGGTCTTCCACCATTTTAAGCATTTGAGACTGAGGCAAGGTAGCAGACGACTGAGAGTGGACCGTCGGTTTCTTGGGTGTGCCTAAGAAGCTCAGTCATTTTTGAAAGAACAGTACTTGTGAAAGAAGACGTTAGTTTGTGTTGAGAATTGGTAGTGTGAAGGACTTTCCTGGAAGCCAGTGCCTGATCAATGGATCTGGACCCATCCAAGGTAGAGACGACTGCAGGATCCTTAGTCGAAGAAGACTTTTGCAGAATACTGGACTCTGAAAGGGTCTCGGTAGCAGCCTGTGAATCCACAGAAGAGGATATCAGGGGCTGCAAAAGCACCTCACTGAGCACTGGAGAACTGACGACTAGCTTAACGGAAGCATCGTCGGTAGGTTTTGACCTGTGTGGTCTGTCTCTGTCTTTATCTTTACATTTTTTCGGAAGATCTGCTGTCGGATGGCTTAACCATATCACAATTTGAGGACTGTAAGCAAAAATATCTGGCTACAATAAGGGCCCAACAACAGATAATTCTGGCATTGAACAAAGCACAGAAGTGGCAGGGACATCGTGGTCTGGGCCTAAACAAGTGACGCAGTAAGAATGGAAGTCTCGGTGTGGTATTTGCTTTCCACAGGTGAGACAATTATTAACTTTGTCTGACATCGGTTAGTGCAAGATAAAAGGATCCCCAATGGGGTACTTAGCTTTAGAAGACTTCAACTTCAATTTGGTAGATGAAAACTCTGGTAGCGGCTGACCGGCACTCATGCAAACTGCTTCTGCTTTGGGCTCCACAGCAAGAAAGACTGATGTAATGGCATTGGCTGCCTTATTTTATACTATTGACGACCTGATGTCAGTCCTTAAGCGGCAGCGACTGACGCAGAAATACTAAGTCTCTGGTATTCAGGCCGGCTGAGGGCTACCCTGGCAGGGATAACCCAAAAGTGATAACTGCAACAGTGAAACATGAAGAACATCAGACTGCTCTGAGACTTCTGTCTCATATAATATTAAAACATCATTTCTATACAGAATGCCATCACATACATCTGGTCATCTGACTTTTGGTTCCCATCCAACCCCCACTGCTAGAAACTGCTAGGATTTAGTACCTATATGTCAATAATACATACACAAGAGCATTGCTCAGATCTGGTGCAGCTTCTGGAAGTCTTAAAACAATTACAAACTTTGAATCCTCCTACAGAGACTAATAAATCATGCTTCTTAACAGACATTGCATCTCTGGCTTCATTCAAAACTGTGAGATAATATCTTTATGACCTAGGCCAGGTAATTTCATTTCTTACTATTTTCCAAAGTTAGCTGGAGCTGAGCTTAACCTCTTCTCTTCCATTATCCTCTTTTAACATATATATATATTTAATTCAGTTACAATACAGTCAGGACCCACTGTTAGTACATTTTTAACACAAGGAACTTTACAAATCCATTTTCAACACTAGCATCTGTACAAATCAGTTTGATATTCAAATAACATATAATTCTTTACTAAATTCCAGCTAGCTGTGCTGGCATATGTTACACATCCACTGCCCTACTTCTCCTGGCATAGCTGGCAATATCTCACATCACAACATCTCTCCCCACTTTGAAGACTCAAGCTAGTTTTTCAAGTGACCCTTGAGATATGTTGCTTGAAAGGAATGAGCCTATGTAGGAATACATTAACCCATACTCTGTCTTGAGAATACATCTGCATTGGCATTGCTGACCCCACTACAGTGCTACACTGTCATGTCATATGCCTGCAAACCTAGGCTTCACCTTAGTAACTTGGCATTTTGATGGCAGGCTAGATGTAGCCGTAGATCCCTCTCAGACTGCTCCTGCCTTCTACTGTAAATACTTAGCACAAGGGCCTCCCTACCATGGTAAGACTTTATCATGTTCACATGGTATAATTTGACCCTGCCTCCTGCCTAGCAGTTCTACAATGTAGTTAACATCACTGACCTTCCTTACCACTTTGAAGGGTCCCTGCCAAGCTACCTGTAGGTTATTGTGTCTGACAGGAATGAAAACCATAACCTGCTGTCCCAAAGCATACTCTCTGGCTTGAGTATTCCTATCATACCAGACCTTTTTCTGCTATCAGGCTCCTGCAAGGTTATCCTGGGCCAAGCCCATGAGCTCCCTAAGCTTTGTCTTGAGGTTTAGGACATATGTCACACCAGACTCCTTGGGGGATTCACACTCACCTTTCCACTCATCACAAATCAAATCTAAAGGCCCCCTCACTCTATGCCCATGCAGCAACTGAAAGGGTGAAAAACTTGTAGATTCCTGGGGTACCTCTCTGTAAGCATACTTCAGATGGGGAAAATATTTGTCCTACTCTCTCTTAAACCGGAATGCAAATGCCCTTAGCATGGTCTCTAATGTAGAGTTTAAAGTCTCCACAAGACCATTAGTCTGGGAATGGGATCTATATTATAACAACGAACAATTAAATGATTGAACATTGTTATATTGATCTCAAAAGTTCGAATTCACAACACATCGAATTACCAGAACAGCGATTTTTTTTCCCAAGGAAAAATAATTGCTGTTCCCAAAAAAAAAAAAAACAAAACACATTCAAACATTACATAAAGTGGGAGGCTTCACCCCCCCTACTTAAATATACCAACTCTGAGATTGCACTACAGTGCCAAAAATGGCAAAGTGACAGAAGCAGCCAAGTGACTTCTTTCCCAGGTAAAGAATTTGCTTATATGACGCTTTCTCATTTTCCGTTTTCAACATTTGAAGTTCGACCAAGACGCATTCGACAAAATGCATCTTCAATCTTCTGATAGGAACCCTGGGAATGGTAAGGGGTGGTCTTTAGGTGCTTCACCCCACAGTGCTTCCACAGACAAGCCAACAGGTCTGACATGAAACTGGCCCTTCTGTCAGTCAGTACTTCTCTCAGGAAACTTAACCTGCTGAAAATCTCTAGTAAAGCATTTGCCACCTTCTCTACCTCAATGGATGACAGAGCCACCACCTCAGGGTATCTAATAGGATAATCTACTAAAACCAGGATAGACCTTTGGGTACTCAGAGGCCCCATAATATCCATAGCTATCCTCTGAAATGGATCATCAGTAACAGGCAAAGGCATCAAAGAAGCTTTGACCTTGTCTTCTGCTTTGCCTACTTTTTGGCACTACTAACAGGTCCTGCAGTACCCTGTTACATCTCTTGCAATCATAGGCCTGCAGTACCCTGTTACATCTCTTGCAATCATAGGCCAATAAAAGTTCTGCATAATATGTCTCTTGGTATTCTTTATGTCCATATGACCTGAAAAAGGAATGTCATGGGCTTTGGCTGGAAGTGCCAGATGGTAGGCTCTAGGCACTACCAACTGCTGTACTACCTCATCTTCTAGTTCTCCCTCAGGGGTGCACTCTCTATACAGCAACTCTTTGTTCCAATATCCATATTCCCCCTTTCCTAGAGAATCAGGTGTCTCTTTACCTACCTCCCTCAAGCCTTGTAATATAGGGTCTGAGAGCTGAGCCTGTCACAGCTCTATGTCTGTGATTCTTCCCAGCTCCACTTCCACAGGAAGTCTCGTATTCTCTGACAGTAGTGCCTCACTGTCAGCCTGGATACTATCACTCACCTCTGCCCTTGCAGTCACTCTGTCTAAGGGAACATCAGTACCTACCAGCAGCTGTGGCTCACCTTTAGGCTCACTGTTACAGGGTAGCTCCCTGAAATAGCCACCTCACCAGCCCTGGCTTCAGGTGTGGTGTCTGTTTGGGTCTCCCCAGTCTACCAGACCCACATGCCTGTCTCCAAGCCTGATTACTTGTAACTCCATGCACACAAGGTATGGCATTAGTAATGTAATTCCCTAACAGGGAGCTTCACCCTTTCTCTTCCAGTATCCTCTGTTAACACACACACACACACACACACACACACACACACATATATATATATATATATATATATATATATATATATATATATATATATATATATATATATATATATATATATATATATATGTGTATATATATATATATATATATATACACACACATATTTAATTATGTTACAATACAGTTGAACCCACTGTTGGTACATTTTTAACACAAAAAACTTTACAAATCCATTTTCAACACAAGCATCTGTACAAATCAGTTTGATATTCAAATAACATAATTATTTACTAAATTCCAGCTAGCTGTGCTGGCATATGTTACACATCCTCTGCCCTACTTCTCCTGGCATAGCTGGCAAAACCTCACATTGTCACAATGACCTTTACATTTCTTACTGTTTGGCATCTATTTCTCTGAAGTCCAGGCCAAAGTAGACAGCCTTTGGCTCACCAGGTTCTCTGATGACTGCAAACCGGGAGCAATCATTGAGTCTCTCAATGATGTGAACATATTACAAGAAGAGCTAGCACAAACAAATGATTGGTGCCAAAGCCATGGTCTAACACAGGGGTGTCTAACCTTTTGGCTTGCCAGGACTGCATTGAATGAAGAGGAAGTGTCTTGTGGCTGTATTTGAAAATGTATCACATAGTTAACTATTTCACTGCCACAGATGACCAAAGTTGACCTCCTGGCTCTACTGTACGTGCATTCAAGCAATGAATAAATGTAATGAATGCCTAATAGTTGCCTTAAAATTCTAATTCTCATTCTAATTCTAATTCCCTCTAACAGCTAACTCTAACATCTTAGTTAGTATTTATTTTTTTCAGATAAACAGATATTGAACCCTTCCATTTTTAAGAGATCATACCTCTTGATTTTGCTGGTTTCTTAAAGATGGCCATGCATTCTGTCATGCCCTTAATGTCCATATGTCTGTCCAGAATGTATGTCCAAGTAACTGTATTTTTTAATTATGATTTCTGTTCAGCCAGTAATAAACAAACCTGTAGGAGACTATAATCAGCCATTAAATCATTGGCAATTGGTGGTGTTTTATTTCTTTTGCTTTCATTGATAGTTATTCTTCTGTTTACAATTCCACTGCAGTAAGTGTGTCATCACTAGTGGGATATTTTACCTTGTTTTTGCAAAAGTCATGCATCAGTGTCTGGTTCGGTAGAAGTGAGTGCAATTCTTACTGAGTTATCAAGGTGGTCGTCTATTGTTCTGTTTACAATTTCATTGCAGTAGGTGTTTTGTCTCTAGTGGGATATTTGACCTTGTTTTTATGAAAGTAATGCATCAATGTCTGGTTCAATAGAAGTGGTTGCAATTCTTAGTGAGTTCTCAAGGCACTTGTCTATTCTTCTGTTTACAATTCCACTGCAGTAGTTGTGTCATCACTAGTGGGATATTTGACCTTGTTTTTGTGAAAGTCATGCATCAATGTCTGGTTCGATAGAAGTGATTGCAAATCTTAATGAGTTCTCAAGGTGCTCATCTATTCTTCTGCTTATAATTCCATTGCAGCAGGTGTTTCATCATTAGTGGGCTATGTAACCTTGCTTTTGTGAAACTAATGGATCGGTGTCTGGTTTGATACAAGTGGTTGCAATTCTTAATGGGTTCTCAGGGTGCTCATCAGAAATTTTTGATCTAATTTTGCTCTTCAAGTACTTCATCCTTGAAAATAGTTGTTCACAGATGTGTGTACTGCCACATAGTGATGACATGAATAAGGCATGACTGTGAAGCGAGGGATATTTTTCTCTGGGAAAATAGGTCTTATAAAAGTCTAGTAAAGTGACAAGATCAAATTTATCTTTGAGTTGAATGTCTGATTGGAGTTCTACACATTCCATTTAAAAATTTGCAGGTAATGTATGTATGTTGACTGAAAATGGAGTTGCAAATATACCAAAAAGTTTATGACTTTCCTGGAAATCTTTAAACCTACTCTGAAATTCCTGTATCAAAATGGAAAGCAAAGCTACAAATTTTTCACTGTTCACAGGACTATGTTTAGCCAATGTATCAAAATGCATAAAATTATTTGCCATAACTTGAGCTTGCCATAAATTAAGTTTCATTTCAAACGCTGTTATGGTTTGAAATACAGCACAGATGAGTTGATTTTTAACTTGAAGATGCATGTTTAACCCATTTAAATGAGTGGTCAAATCCACCAAAAATGCTAAATCTGTGAGCCATTTTTCATCTTCAAGTTCCAGCACAGATTTTCCTTTTGATTCCATAACTGACTTGATTTAGTTTCACAAATTATAAAATCTTTTTAGCATGTTACCTCTACTTAGCCATCTTATTTCAGAATAATAAATGAAATTCCCAAAATAAGCGACCATACCTTTAAGGAACTCCTGGAAGTGGCAATAATTCAGTCCCTTGGATCTTATGAAATTCATAGTTTTGATGATGGTTTGAATGACATTATCCATTTTTAAAGCTTTTGCACATACATTTTCTTGATGTATGATGCAGTGATATTTCATCACATCTGAGTTTATGGTAGCAACTGCTTTGTCTGTTATTATTTTTATAAGTCCTCCTTTTTTACCAACAAACGCCAATGCGCCATCATAGTGTGGGAAGAAATAGCCAGGGAATTGTTATGGCTAGGCTTCTATAGGCCCTAGGGCCGGTAGCCTAGTACCAACCTATGAACCTATGAATCAGAACCTATATGTTGCCAAAGGTTAAAGAAAATCTGTATAATGTAAATTTTACTGTGTCAAACAAATCAGGAGATTTAGTTGTGTATTTTAATGGCAACAAAGAAGCCATTTCTTCCATGACAATATATTTGTTATCAATACCTCTAATAAAAATGGCAACTTGAGACGTACCTGTAGCATCTGTACTTTTGTCTATTTCCAAAGCATAACATTTGAAATTAGCAGCTGTACTCTCTAAATCTCTTTTGACAGATTTTCCTATTTCTTCAGTTCACCTGGTTATAGTCGGGTGAGGTAAACTGATTTTAGAAAAATCAGTTTTTTTTTTATCAGGACAAATTCTATCTGTCACATTTTCCATATATTGCTTTAATAAACACACCATCGGTAAATGGTTTTCATTTTTTTTGCAATCAGATTTGCTACCACATAACTAGCTTTTATAATAGAGTCAGTCTGAGTTGTAACTTTTTTAAAAAGATTTTGTTGAGATGAAAGTCTAATTGTTAGTTCTGCTATTTTGTCTTTACGAAATATTCATTGAAATGCATCAAATTTGGTAGCATGTTTTTGCACATAATGTCTTTTCAAATTGCAATCTTTGAAAACAGACACACTTTCCCACCATATTAAGCATAGTGCCTTATTATTTGTTTCAACAAAATAGTACTGTCCCGTTCATTTTCTGCTGGACACTCTTCCTTGATCCATAATTTTTGTTTGATTAAGCTCTATTTTATTTTGAAATGATGTGGAACACATGCTGAATAAAAAAAAAAAATCATAAAATACCAATCATTTTACACAAACATTTGGAAAGATAAATGCATTCCAACTCACACATACAGTTACACCACTAAAAACCAGAAACAGTTCTGTACAGCTGTGTTAATTTCCTTTCTTGAATGTACCTACAGTGGAGTCAGGAGGCTGACTTTGGTTATCCCTGGCAGTGAAGCAGTTCAGTATGCATCCCCAAGATGAAGAGACTCAATGTGGCACAGGCAAGCCAAACGGGGTTATTATTCTGTTCCACAACAGCCACCAAAACAGCACTTCACAGTAAATTCTGTGCAACACATTGCATCTTCAATGTCTTCATGTGTGCACTAGTATTAAAAGGTAAAAAAAAAAAGCAAAACACTGAGCAACAAATTTTGTTTTAAAAGTAAAAAACTAAGTGGACTGTTTCTCTGAATCCTTTTCAGCCATCACATAGTCCTAGTCACAAAATAAGATGAAAAGAAGCAAGAAAAAAGAAACAAAAAATAAGGAGACATAGCAGAACTCAGCAGACAGAAAAATTCCCAGAAATATGCATACTCTAATGTTCACAGTGCAATACTCAAATGTCTCTTTCTGTGCAAGGACCAATGCAATGTCTTAGCCAAGTACCGTGCAATATTAAAGTCTCATGCAAGTAAGTGTTCAGTTCGAAAAGTGTTAAAATGTGTTTCTAATTATGTGCAATATTAGTCTGTCAACCTGCATGTCTATGATGTAATAGCCAGGTGTTATATGTGTAAATATCTATGAAAACAGTCTATATGTTGTCTGTACTTTGAGTCTGTGGACACGGAACTGTATTCAGTTTTTGCACTTGTGTGATTTCTGAATGATGATAAAGTTTACTTTGACTTTGAATGAACACAAACAGATATTATTAAATGACAACAAATAAAAGGTGCAAGTACATATTAGCCATAGCGAGTGTCATATAACAAGCAATGATGAACAAAAACTAAAAACACGTTAACTGCACATTTGTGGGTTTTTTTTTTACCCTGCAGTATGATGATGTGATGGAGCTTACCTCTGCGTGATCACTTCCTAAATCAGTAAAATGTTAGCAGTTAAGTAAAATGTCTTACACATGCATACTTCTCTGCCCTGTTATTCATTCATACACAAAACAACTAATGGGGAATCCAAAATTGGCTACTAGCAGCCTTGGAACTCATTGACAATACTGGTTATATCTATAGAAATACAAGGATATACGGTTAATAATCTTTACCCTCACAACAGTAGTTTGTCAGTGTATGCACAAGCAATTAAAATGATACCAAAATGAAATATTTCCCTCAGTGGCCCCTCCAATAGTTTGTCTATGTATGCAAGAGTACTTAAATGACACTGAAATTAAGTGGATTAGCTCAAACTATCTATCCAGTGGTTTAGCCATGTATGCACAAGCACTTAAATGTCATCAAATGAAACATTAGCCCAAATGATGCAGAACCCCATGTATTCAGAAAAACCCTTAAATAAATGACCCTTCCAGTAGTCTGACCATGTATGCACAAGCAGATATGACACCAAAATGAAACATTTCCCCCAAAGGATCCTGTGACTATGCATGCACAAGCACTGAAATTACAACAAAATTAAACATTAGCTCAAACAACCACTCCAGTAGTTTTCCAGTGCATGCACAAGCAGTTATGTGACATCAAAAGAAACATCAGCTCAAACGAACCCTCCAGTAGTTTGCCCATGTATGTACAAGCATGTAAATGACATCAAAATATAACATTTCCCACAAGGATCCCTCCAGTGCTTTGCCAATGTATGCACAAGCACTGAAATTACACCAAAATGAAACATTAACTGAAACAACCACTCCAGTAGTTTCCCTTGTATGCACAAGCAGTTACGTGACATCAAAATTAAACATTAGCTCAAAAGACCCTACCACTAGTTTGCCCATGTATCACAAGCATGAAAATGACATCAAGATAAAACATTTTCCCCAACGCCCCTCCAGGACTTTGCGGATGTATGCATAATCACTGAAATGACATCAAAATGAAACCTCCATCCCCTCAAGTAGCCAATTACATCCAACAATACAAGGTGCTCTCATGAAAGACATGGCTTTTAGATAGATTGGCCAAAGCACTTTGAATGCAATATGGACCCTTACTGATAAAGTTTTTTTAAGCATGGACTTTGTAGACCTAAAAGCCTCTGATCTTATGGCTGGATACTCCCCCTCACGTTTAACATATGAATGAAAATAAACCACCTACTATTCTTGGTCAAGAAAATATCCATTTTATCTGACTCAGCCATAGCCATCATTTTTTCCAGCCCTCCTTTCACAACTTTGTGTTTAGCAAGCAAAAATAAAGCAAAGATTTAAAATGCAATCACTAATCATTAGCGACTAATGAATTAAAAAACAAAATACTGATTGCCAAAAAACAAAATCTTACACCAGTTGGATCGCTAGATAGGGACAAAAGAAATGTTCCAAGGAGGATGCATGTGAAAAGTGAGAAGTGACTAACCTGATTGCTGTTTCCTTACTCTCTTGGTTCTTGGTCTTGCCCTTGCAAATAGAGCACGGGAAGAGGATGGGATAGTAAGAGGACTAATCAGCAGCCATGTCACATATGTGATAGGCTGCTGACTTCACAGTGCTGGGTCCTAGTGTCTGTCAGATTCTACCCTCACATTCCAGATAACTACTACTGTACTCTGAATTGTCGCGCAATTGGGTCAAATCACATAACAATGTTAAGTACAGTTCGCAATGATTGCAAACTGTACTTAACATTGTTATGTGATTTGGGGGCTTGGGGGCTGCATGTGGCTCGTGGGCCATGGGATGGACACCCTTGGTATAAAACTAAATGCAAAAAAATGCATTATTCTTTTCTTTGGCAAAAATGGAATTCCCTACAAATTACAATATTGACAGCACTCCCCTGAGTTCCAATCCAGTGGTGTGAGACTCGGGAACACAGGTTGATAGCAATCTGAACTTTGACCACCAAGTTTCCACAGTGGTAAGAAAAGCATTCTATGCAGCGCACCTCATAAGCAAGGGCATAGCACTCAGGTCAAGGGATGTTATAACTTCACTGTACTCGACTTTCATCAGACCACTAATAGAGTATAATGCACCCTTTTGTATGTACCTCACCAGACAACTGCAGTAGTGGGAGAGACCTCAGAGGTTTCTCACTAAGAAAATAAAATGATTATCTTATAGGCTGCTGAAAGGTGACTTGTGCCTGGCCTACAGGGCAATCTCCACCCTGCCCTAATGGAAATGCTGCACATCTGAAAGTCAAATGGCTCAAGAGTCACTCACTCTAGGAATTTCAACCTAACTTGTAAAATTAACAGAACATGCTGGAGAGACAATTATGACTGCCGCTTCTCTAGAATACCCTTCCTATTCATGTAAAACAGAGCTCCAATCTGAGCTTATTCAAACGCAACCTAGATAATTGGATAGGAGACCACAAATTTGCCCGTGGGGTGGCACCCATGTCCCTCATGGACAGGGGTAGCCAGTGTTGAGCACAGACCTGCTCTGTGCATAAATTCATTCTGAAAAGTACCCAGAAAGAACAAAGGAGATACTTGGGATTAACATGGCTAGGCTTGTAAAGGTTCTAGGGTCACTAGCCTATTAACCTCCTATGAACCTATAAACATATTTGTACCTTCCAAGAAAGGGCACCTTCTACTGGGTCACAATGCATGTGTTTTGTACCAAAGTATATTATTAGTACTTCATGTTCTGTTTTATGATGAATTGGCTTCAGGGAGCTGAATATATTGTCACAGTTCTTGCTTTCCAAGTTTCTAGTCTAATAAACCGCACTATCACGTAATCCACAGTCCGCTTCATCTGGAAGCAATTTTAACCCTTCCAATACACAAAGAAGGAAACTCCATAGATATAACTAATTTTAGACCCATAGCCATACTCTCACCACTTTCCAAAATTCTGGAAAAATGTATACACAATTAAGTCTTACACTACCTTCTGCAAGGAAATCTACTCACACCTACCCAACATGGCTTTCGTCCCATGCACAGCACTACTACAGCTATCCCGTCTTTCCTAAACTCCATATCACTAGCTAGAGACAGTAACAAACTTATTTCCTGTCTATTCATTAACCTCTCCAAAGCCTTTGATACAGTCTCTCATAAACTCCTTCTCCTTAAACTACCAAACTTACACTTCTCTCCATCCACCATATCTTGGTTTAACAGCTATCTCTCCGATAGACTCCAATCAGTCAAATGTCTCTCAGCTTTCTCCCCTCTTCTTCCTGTTAAAACGGGTGTTCCACAAGGTTCCATCCTTGGGCCACTTCTTTTTAACATCTTTATCAACCTTCTCTACTCTTCCTGTCCTGGATCCTCACTGATACAATACGCTGATGATTCTACACTTATCACTATTGCCGAATCACCGACTCAACTAAAATCACACACACAGTCCTCCTTTATCTCTGTACAAAACTGGCTATCTGAAAATCAACTTATCCTTAATCCAAAGAAAACCAAATTATTATTCTTTCTCCCTAAAAACCTTAACCAAATAAAGTCTTCCTTCTCCATATTGTCACAAAATAATACTCAAATACAGGTGGACACCAGTACAAAACTCTTAGGTGTTACTATTGATGATAGACTAACCTTTGACTTACACGTCAATAGTTGTATCCGAAAAATACATCTCAAGCTAGGTCTCCTCTATAGAAACAAAAAATGTCTTACCAAAACAGCAAAACTAACCCTTTCAAATGCCTACCTCTTACCCACTTTACTTTATAGCTCCCAATTTTTCACCAGCCTTAACACTGGAATACTAAACAAGTTAGAAACAACTTATAACAGGATTGCCAGATTTCCTGCCCAAAATTCTTACAAGTCCCATCACTGTCTCTCACTAAAAGAACTAAATTGGCTAGAATTATCTAACCTGCTTCGGTATAATCAGCTTCAGATTATTCACTCCATTCTCTACAAACCCTCTTTCTGTCCAACTATCTCATCTCTAATTTGTCATTACCTACCCACTAGATTACTCCACAGTTCTGAACAAGGCCTACTAAAAATCTACAAACCAAGGACCAAAATGGGTCACCTAGTCTATAGCTTTAACCCTTCCAAGGCCTGGAATAGCCTACCACTAGGTATAAGATCCCTTGAACATCCCAATCAATTCAAAACCGCTACAAAAAATACCTTCATGAAAAATGGACATGCCAATGTAATTATCCCCCATAAACACTCCCGTATAACCTTCTACTTCTCTTCTCTCTTCCTTCCCTTCAATAAACAAACTTACTACTTTATCTTTTCCTCTTGCTACATCACTGTACAAACATAACTAGTAAAATATTTCAGCTATGTAACTATTGCGCTATTATGTATATAATATGTAATTGCTTTTAAAAATGCATATATCTCTATATTCCCACTTTTTGTTTACTAAAACTATGCTGCTTACTCCCTCTGTAACCAAATTAACTTACTTTGTGAATATATATATATATATATATATATATATATATATATATATATATTTTTTTTTTTTTTTTAATTTACTGTAAATGATCTCATGTATCATATTGTAAAATGACTTGTCTTACCCTGTATGGCAATATCTTAGTGTAATGCTCTTCGTCGTGTTATTACTAATTACTATTTACTTCTGTTTGTCCTTTATTTGCTTAGTGTAAAGACTGCTTTTTCTATAAATGCTTTGTGCTACTATTGGAGCTTTTCTCCCCTAGCCTCTACTGAAAATGGACATATATCCAGTTAGACTAGCCTGGTTAACAAATGTAAAATAAATAAATAAAAATAAATAAAATTATGAATGCATCCCTCTGATGAATGCATTTCTATTTGTATTTCACTTGCCACAGCATAATGTATGCCACTGTAATGCAGTAATGTGTGGTGCTGATGAATGTATTCTATATGTATTCAATATGTAAAATTTATATTTTTCTGTTGGAGCTTTTCTCCTCGGGCCTCCACTGAAAACGGACAATTGTAGCCCAGTTGGACAAACTCGATCAACAAATATAAAATAAATAAATAATACTACACTTGGTTTTAACCTGAGTGCTCTTAATAAAAAAATTGGAGGCAGGTGATTTATAAAAATAAAAGGCAATTACAGGATCACTTCTGATCAAGTTATTGTTATGGCTTGTTGGAGGGGATCTGTCAAAGAGCTATACGGGCATTATATTTATATGGTCATTCCAAGTTAAAGGTTTTATAGCCTAATAGAAGTTGGACATTCCACTGAGACAGTGTGTGTTCCTTATTATAAATCCTAGATTTTGTATTAGAAACTATCTTTGTGTAACTGACGTACTCCTCTTATATTCAGCTGTAAATCTAGGTTTTCAGAAGTATTTTGTGGCTCCAGTCAATGACTATGCCTGGTGTCCACCTGGGTGCTATTTGACTTCGGGGCAAAATGGATAGGGACAGCTAATTTATGAAATTGAATGGCTGTTATATGATCACTTGTGATGGCTTATTGATATGATTTGTTTGGGGGGCAGTATCTATTGAAGAAGAATATGAAAACAGTATTTGATTGATTCATTCACAACCAATGGTAATGCATGCCATCAGATTTATTTATTTTATTTTATTTTATTTAACATTTGTTTACTGGGGAAGTCTGAATGGGCAGGTTTGCCCATTTTCACTGGAGGCATGGAACGAAATGCTCCACAGATAAGGCACAGTCTGCTGGAACAGTATGTTTGTGTTTTATACCAGAGTACCTTATTACAAGTCTCTGATTTTTTTAATGTGAACTGTCTTTGGAGAACTTACATATGTATCGCCTCTTGGGTGTAATGCCTAACAGCAAATGCTAAGAAGAGTGAATGCCCTTTTCTTCTGTTTTTCTGACTGTCAGAAGCTCTGCTTGCATGATTGCAGTACAGCAGGGTCTGGGAATTTGCCTTTACCCTACTGTAGTGCAATTTTAGAACTGGTATATTTAAATAGCAGGGGGTTGCAGGGGGTTGTGTGCGCATGGTGACTTGCCCTATGTAAAATACTGTGTTATTTTATGCTTTTCTGTTCAATCTAAAAAGATCAGTCTTTTTTAAATGTTTTTTGAGTGTTAGCTTATAGCTCAGGTAATCAGACTCTTATATACAGCTAGTAAAGCCAGCATTTTAGAGGGCTTGCATTGTTACAGTCCATGTTTCATACGGGAGTAGGTGATGTATGACTGATATTGATATGGTTTGTTATGGGGACAGGATAAATCAAAGAGCTATATGACTGTTATGTTTATGTGATTCCTTCACAGTTAGAACCAACTGGAACAGCATGTGCGTTACAAGACTGGGCCTTGGAAAAGAGCTACCTCCTGAAGCAAGATCCAGTCAAGCGAAGTTCTGTCTAGGTGCTTTTGAAGCATATGATTTAAGGAGTTTAATAACACAGACACACACACACACACACAAATATATGCAGGCATACACACACACACACACACACACACACACACACACACACACACACACACACACACACACACACACACACACACACACACACACACAGTTTTCTCGTGTGTGTCCAGAACAGATCTTAAGTTTGGAGAATTATGGTCTTATATTATTTAATTAAAATATATTTATCCCTTTCTCTCTGTCAAAGAAGGACAATGATCACACTGAGTTAATTTTTGTATTTTGCTCAAGTTCTAGTCCAGATGGCAGTTCAATAACAGTTATGGCTGACATGTATATTGAGGTGTATTTTGTGTACTGTAAATAAAAGAAGCCTAAAATGTTTGTCTGTTGTTAAATTAAAACAGAGATGTCTTTTCTTAAGAAGCCTGAAATACATGTTTAACCTAAAGCAGTTTCTTCTGTTGTGAGAATGTGAGTACTGTGCTCAGAGATGAAAAAATAAGTATAATTACTTAAATAAGTCACAAGCTGAATTTTGACCAGTTCATCTCAATCTTACATTTTAAATGAAATGTGAAATCCTACTTACTTTTGCATTATAATATCTGAGTTACTACAAAAGTATACCCATTCTGTTTTCTCAGCCCAATTTTGTAAACTTGTCTTTCGGCTTTTCCCGGTTAGGGGTCACCACAGCAGAACTCTGGTCCGCTAATGATTGGCAGTAGATTTTTACATGCTGGCATGCCGGGCCTAACACACAACCTTCAATGAAGGAACACCCATTCACGCATGTTGACACACAGAAGACGCTCTAACTGAGAATCGAACGTGCAACGTTTAACTGTGAGGTGACAACGCTACCGCAGCACCACCACCACAGTAGCCCAATTTTGTAAACTAAAAGGGGGAAAAGAATAATAAATCATCACAATAGAATGACAAGCTGCTGCTTACAAGAGGGAACATTAAAGTGTTAACGATTTTATATGAGCCATATGTTGCAGGAATGTAGCAAGAAAATTCTGTTTTGTCCTCAGAGACTCTTATTTTTCTGCCCCCAAACCATCTGAAGTTTAGAAAGATGGATAAATCTTTCAAAATGTTACCGTCAAGCACTTAAAAATGTATACACTACTTTCAGCTCTTCCCTTTATTAAATATACTGGTTCACAAGACATGTACCTGTTGTTTGGAGAAGTAATTTAGACATATGGAGACATATTTTGACCTGAAAAATAACAATGTTCGAAAGTGATGTAGAATACAGAGAGTTTGTATACGTGGTTAATCCTTGATCTGCTGTATCAATATCAATTTCATTTTCTTTTATGATTTTTCACGTAAATTTATGCATAATTTGAGTAAAATCACATCAATGTCAATATGCATACTGCTATATTATTTGTTTGAAAAGTTTTCTTTTAATATTGCAAAGATTGTTGTTTTAATTATGTCACTGTATTATGTTCAAACCACAGCAGTATTGCTACAAAGCATGTGGAAGCTTTTAGTTTACTTTATTTTATTGTGTAAAATTACTATCCAGTCTAGTTTATAGGGTGTGTGAAATCACAGCAATGTGATTTCTAAGATACATTTTGTAGTACAGACTTCCACACAGTTTGATGTGCATTCTGCTGTATCACAGGGTCATAAGATCATAGGAAGTTACTAGGCTAATGGCCCTAGGGTCCTTACAAGCCTAGCCAAGTTCTGCCCTTGTTTCCACAATCAGCACCTATTGCTCCTGTCCAAGAGAGACACAGGTAGAACCCCTGGAGTGAATTTACACTTACTCATTCAATCATCCAGATTGCACTTGGAGAGGGCCAAAGAGGTGCACTGCTTGACATGAATTCGGAATCTGGTCCACAGGTGCGGTAACCTCTGGGAGACAAACTTGTTCCTACAGCAGGTTCTCTTAATGTCACATATCAGGCTAAGGTCTTTAGAGCAAATAACAGTGAGCCTTTAGAGTTATGAATATGCAGCATTTCCAATAAAGCAGAGTCAGAGATTGCCTTATATTCAAGGCAGAGATCGCCTCTGAGTAGCCTGCATGAAACAGAGTAAAGTGACAGAGATTTCAGCTGATCCACATAAGACAAATGCTGAATACCTTGAATTCTCCTTGTGAGGAACTTTTGTGGTCTCTCCAATTGCTGCAGGTACCTAGAAAGGTACATACCAAAAGGGACAGTGCTCAATTATTGGCCCAATTAGGGAAGAATACAGAGAGGTTATAACTTTTTTCTGAAGGCAATGCCCTTACTTATGAGATGAACAATATAGAATGTCCTTCTTACCACTGTGGAGACATTTAAAACTTTATTTTGATATTATAAAGTCTGCTTGAAAGTCAAGAGAAAAATGTCCTAAATCACCAGGATAAATTGCAAAGTCATCATGAACAGGGAAAAGACAACACCTGAGATCACTTTAAAAAGAGAACAAGAATTTGGACCAGCTTCATTGCCTACAGTCCTTAGACATGGTTGCTGTTAACCTAGAAATGTATAAGAACTGTAATTTTCTGTGGTTTAGTTGTCAATTAATGTCAGTCAATTAGTCAATAAAGCACTTATTTTCATCAGTCCGTTATACTGGCCATAAAATTATTACCTTTTGATTAACCCTGTGATGCCTCACTTGCTTTACATTTCTATTTATACTAAAATTAATTTCTTAGTTTCCTTTATAGATTAGTTCTCTGGTACAGTTTCCATTTATAGAAATGACATTTCTGCCTGGCTAGAAATGAAGACTGCACTGAGTAGTTTGCAAAGAAAGAGTGGTGGGGTATGATCCCTAGGAGAACCCATATGTAGAGCTTGCCTCATCTGAGCTGGACTTGGAGAGGACTTCCAAATACTGGCAGGGTGAGGTCTTACCTTTCTGTTTACTTACTTTAGACAGCAAAAGTACAAGGTTTTGTTCTCTTTAAAAAATAACTATAAAATGTTAAATAACTACAGAGTTTGAATGAGAAGCCATAAATTTAAGTAAAGGTAAATAGAGTTTATATAAGGAACAATAAAGTTACTGAAAGTTAGTTTTAATAGAGTTTATATTGAAAACTATTCTGTTGCATGTGTATCATGTTAACAGCTGCATGTTTTAGTATAGGAAAGTAAGGCACAACAGTCACTAAAATTGGAGAATAAACCAGAAAAGCTGTATCTCCTATAAATAGGTATTTGATAGGATTAATGAAGTACTTAGAGAAATCTGTTGAGAGGGTGGCCAAAGAAGGTTCAAAGCTAATACCTCTCTTGCATCTAGGGCAACATGTGAAATGACATCTAAATGTAATATACCAGGAAGGAAGACTCCTGAGTCCTCTTCTAAAAGATTAATATTATCTACAGATTTTTTCTGAGTCCAAGAGACAGTATCCTAACCTTTACAATTTCACCCAACTTATAAACCTCCCAACCAGGCCAAATAAAGGTGGTGCCTCCGGCACCATCATAGATTGGATATTAACAACCCACCCCAACCAAACCACTAATGCCGGTATAATACCAGACCCCCTAAGCAACCACGTAACAGCCTTCATAGACCGCCTACCCTCTCACTTAGAAAAACAACACCAAGTCAAGCAATCCTGCAACCTAGACTCCTTCAGCCCCGAAATATTCTCAGAATGCCTTAAGATCACTGACTGGTCTCCCCTAAAAAGCCTTTCACTAGATAATGCTGTAACGTATTTTAACCATACTTTCCTTACCCTACTAGATAAACTAGCCCCCCTCCAATCCAAATGCATCAAAACTAATCCCTGCCCCTGGCTATCCCAGGAAACCAAACAGATAATGAATCAATGAGACAAAAAGAGGAAACAGTACCAAAAACAGAAAAACCCCAGCACCCACCAGGAATTTAAACATCTACGTAACCTAGACAAAAAAAATTGATAACAAAAGATCGCAAAACCTACTAATGCAATCTGCAATCCAAACACTCAACTAACCCAAGGAAATTCTGGACCTCCATCTCCTCAATACTCAACCCCGGTAATAAAGCCAGCCCATGCCCTGATCCTAAACTCACCAACCTTGAATCAGCCACAAAATTCAACACATTCTTTATAGATTGCATAGCTAAATTATCCTCCACATTCCCTGACCCCCCCACCAACACAACCCCCTCACCCTGCCCCCCAAACCCCCCTCTCTCCTTCCTCCTCCTCCCCTCTTCACCCTTAAACCTGTCTCCACTAACACTATAAAAAGACTACTCCTAAAGCTAAAGCCATGCCGCAATGCGCCAGACAACCTTCCAGCAAATTTCCTCAAACTATCCGCTGAATCAATGGGTCTATATTAGAACATCGAAGTTTCAGAACTTTGAATGTTCTAATATCGAACCCTATTTGGCGAAAGCTGAAAACATTGAACATACAGAACAGCGCATTTTTTCCTAGGGAAAAAATTTGCTGTTCCAAATCACATACACATAACACAGGCACACCAAACAAACAGCAATCCACACACATACACTTAAAATCTTACACTTAACCCTACACTAAACTATACGGGTCTATATCAGAACATCAAAGTATTAAAACTTCGAATGTTCTGATATCGAACACTATTCAGCGAACACTAATAATAGTGAAACTGCAGAACAGCGAATTCTTTCCTCGGGGAAAGAATTCAGTTGGCCGATCCTGTGGCTTCACTATTCTTAGTGCTGTGGTGGAAAGTTACGGGTTGGGTTCAGGTAAGTGTGCGATTGTTTGTAGTTTAGGGTTAGAGGCAGGTTAAGTGAGTTAGGGTTGGGGCGCGGGTTAGGCGTGTGCGCAATAGTGACAGACATTAGGGTTAGGGGCAGTTTAAGTGAGTTAGGGCGCGGGTTAGGTGAGTGAGCGATAGTGACAGACCTTATGGTTAGGGTTTGGGTTAAGGTAAGTGGGTGGAGAGTAGTGTATGTTTAGTTTAGTGTAGTGTTAGATGTAGGAATTTAAGTGTCTGTGTGTGATTGCTGTTTGTTTGATGTGCTTGTGTTGTGTTGTGTGTATGTGTTTCGGAGCAGTGAATTTTTTCCATGGGAAAAAAATTAGCTGTTCTGAATGTTTGATATTTTCATGTTTAGATGTTTTGGGTCCGATGAAATAGCATTCGCTATTTTCATCTTTCGATAACATGATATAAACGCAACTATACACACACCACTAACTATCCACTTACCTTAACCCAAACCCTAACCCTAATGTCCGTCACTATCGCACACTCACCTCATCCGCGCCCTAACCGTAACTCACCTACCCCATCCTAACCCTCACGTCCACACAATCACACACTTACTTGACCCATGCCCTAACCCTAACCCTCACATCCACACAATCGCACACATATCTAACCCGCACCCTAACCCTAACTCACCTAACCCACCCTAACCCTCATGTCCACACAATCGTACACATGCCTAACCTGCACCCTAACCCTAACTAACCTAACCCGCACTCAATCGCACACTTACCTGAACCCAATCCGTAACTTTTCACCACAGCGCTGGAAATACCGAAGCAACAGAAACGGACAACTGAATTCTTTCCCTAGGAAAAAAAATCGGTTTTCTGTTGCTTCAATATTTTCAGCTTTCGCTGAATAGGGTTCAATATTAGAACATTCAAAGTTTTGAAACTTTGATGTTCTAATATAGACCCAAATCAATAGCCTATCCCATATCTATTCTTATAAATAGATCTATACAAGAATCCTATGTGGCAACAATCTGGCGACATGCATTCATAATCCCTCTTTACAAAGGTGGTAAGAACACAGACACTACAAACTTCAGGCCCATAGCTATACTCTCTCCACTCTCTAAAATTCGAGAAAAAAACATCCACTCCCAACTCATGCCATACCTAACCCAGCACAACCTCCTCTCTTTCACCCAACATGGCTTTTTTCCTGGCCAAAGCACCATGACAGCCCTCCTTTCCTTTCTTGAGACAGTTAACCTAGCACATGACAGTGGCAAATACATATCTTCACTGTTTCTAGACCTCTCAAAGGCATTCAATACCATCTCCCACTCCCTACTCCTGTCCCAGCTTTCACACTTGCACCTCTCTCCCTCAACCATAGCCTTGTTCTCCAGTTACCTTTCCATGCACCAACAGGCTGTGCAATGGAAAGAGTCAACCTCCCCTTTCTTACCTACACCCACTGGAGTTCCACAAGGATGTGTACTGGACCCACTTCTCTTTAACATATTCATCAACAACTTCCACACCTGAGTTATCCAATACACTGATGACTCCACCATCATCTGCTCAGCCTCCTGCCCTTCCAAACTTCTACTCAAAACCCAAATAGCCTTCTCCAAAACAGAATCATGGATGCAATCCCATCACCTAGCCTTAAATGCTAACAAAACAAAACTGATGATTTTCACTTCTACCAATACCTCACAATTCAACAGAGACCTAAAAAGCCACAATAACATCCCTCTAGAAATCATTCCCAGTATCAAGCTTCTTGGCATTACCATTGATGAAAACCTAAAATCCAACTCCCACATCCTCTCCACCATCAAAAAAACCCACCAGAAAATTGGTCTCCTATACAGACACAACCACCACCTCACTCCTTCCTCCCGACAAACCCTTGCATCTACCTTCCTTCTCCCCTCTCTCTTGTACGGTGCGCGCCTATTCTCCAACCTACAACTTGACCTACATTCCAAACTCGAAGCTTGCTATAACAAAATCTACAAATTTGCAACCAATTCTAAAAACTCTTCCCATCACTGCCACTCTCTACACACCCTCAACTGGCTAGAACTCACCAACCACCTAAGATACCTGCAACTTACAACAGCCCATAAACTCATCTTCAAAGCAACAGAATGCCCTTCTCTTGCCATATATCTAATACCCTACACACCCAGCCACTCCGTGAGATCCAAAGGCCAAAACCTCCTACAAGTACACAAACCCTTACACCCACCTGGCCAACTACTACTATCCCACACCATAGCCAAACTCTGGAACTCTCTACCCCCACCACTTCATAACATACCAAACCATAACAACTTCAAATCCACACTTCTCTCCCATTTGTCCTCCAAATGGGAATGTCCTTCACATGCTCCCACCTAAAACACCTCCACCACTACCTCCTCACCTATATCAACTTTCTTTGCCAAAATTAACAAAATTGTCATAGGTTTTGATCAGTACATCTTGCTTAAACATTTATGCATGCAAACCTCTGACTTATCTTACACATGCTCTCAAACTGAAATCCTCTTAAATGTAATCCAGTGTTTACTTTATGTAAAGACTCTGATTTCTGTACATATTGTACTATGTACTCATTTTGTCTATTGTAATGTGGTGACTTTCTGTATTTTGTAAAGTTGAGAATTTCTGTATTTTATACTAAATACTGGAGCGTTTTTCCTTGGGTCGCAACTGAAAAATGGCCATAAACCCAGCTGGACTAACCCAGTTAACAAACAATGAATAAATAAATAAATCTTATCATTTGAAAATAATTGCCCAGGCAGGCCAAGCTCTGAATTTCTGCTAGATACTATTAAATGGGCAAGTCAGAAACAAAAAAATGTAAAAAAAATCTGTGGTAGAAGGGTACAGAAAAAAGAGCCATGTACAAAATTCCCTTATATAATTTGTGATTTTTTACTCAGAGAAAAAAGTAGCTAAAATAAAAAAGAATATGCACGTAAAACATTTATTCCAGTCCTACTACAACAGGTATTCCTTTATAGCTTACAGCTACAAGACGCCTTAGTGGTCATGGCAAGGAAATTGATAGGTCAAAAGACAGTGCAGAAAAATCAGATATGCATGTAAAAGAAAATATGATAGAAAATCAATTGCTGAAAACTGAAGTGAAACAGAAACCTAAGCGGGTTTATATTTTACAAAATCAAATTAAGAGAATGGCAGGAGGAATAGAAAAAGGAAAAATAAAAACAGAGAAAGGGAATTCCTGGGGGGGGGTGCTCAGCATAGAGAGATAATCTAAAAGCAAATAAGCAAGCGTTGTTATTTCCTATTCCTCAAAATATTTCTCTGTAATTGAAGGCATAGTCCACATTCTGACTTCATTTTCCCTTCTAAGGCAAGGAAAGCTATAGTTGCAGGTTAAACTAGTGAGCTATTAAGAGGTAATAAGTGAAATTTGATTTTGATTTTATATGGTTACTGTTAGCAAGATAAAAGTATACAGATAATTAGATGTCCATACACAGACAAAGACCTAAAGTTTGACTTCGACATTCAATATACAGTGAAAAAAGACACCAAAATCAAAGCACTCTCTATAGGGCAAAACCCTTTCTAACACCGGAAGATATCATCTCAACACTACTCTCCTAATGCCTACTCTTCTCTACGCAGCTCCAGTACTGATGGACATCCAACTCAGCACCAATACCAACGACCATCCAACTCAGCACCACTACTGACAAACATCCAACTCAGCACCAATACTGATGAACATCCAACTCAGCACCAATACTGATGAACATTCAACTCATCACCAATACTGACGAACATCCAACTTAGCACCACTACTGAAGAACATCCAACTCAGCACCAATACTGACGAACATCCAACTCAGCACCAATGCCAATGACCATCCAAATCAGCACCACTACTGACAAACATCCAACTCAGCACATATACTAACGAACATCCAACTCAGCACCAATACTGATGAACATCCAACTCAGCACCAATACAAATAAACATCCAACTCAGCACCGATACTGATGAACATCCAACTTAGCAATAATACTAATGAACATCCAACTTAGCACTAATACTGATGAACATCCAACTTAGCACTAATACTAATGAGCATCCAATTCAGCACTAATACTAATGAACATCCAACTCAGCACTAATACTGATGAGCATCCAACTCAGCACTAATACTAACGAACATCTGACTCAGCACCAATACTGATGAACATCCAACTCAGTACAAATACCGACAAACATCTGACTAACTCAACTAAACAAACCTGAGCAGTGCATAAGTGATCACAGAATGTGTAGCTAACATCCTCCACAGATCACATCACTGTTTGGCTCTCAGATGCCTCCAGTGGCTTGAACTGCCTCATCAGCTCACATACTCTGATCTGTCAATTACCTACAAGCTAACAAACAAATCAGATGATTGACTATATATCTAGCCAACCTTGTACAACCATACAATCTACCCTGAAGCTTGTACACTTCTGATAAACTCTTTCTACATATGTCAAAACTTAATAATTATGCAGACTGTTCCCTCTACTCCCATCAAGTGTCAAAGCCCTGGAGCTCCATGTCCCTAACAGTAGGATAGAACTGCTTACTGAAGTCAATCAAACTACAGCTAAAGTCTCACTTACTGAAATCCTGGCTTTTAAAATGTGCTGCATCAGATTAGTACATCAGTCTTCAACCTTATCACTGCTTTGCGCCTTCTATATCCTTCTCCTAACTGTACTGTGCCTCACTCTCCCCCTCATTTGTTAATGCTCCCTCACCCTCACCTGCCCTTGTCTTCTATTTCACGACTCTAGCTCTCTTACCACTCTACCTCTTTTTAGATATACTGATTTCTGATGAAAATAACAATGATATGGCTGTCTGTATACTTTATCATACTTAAAATGCAGTTCTACCTCTTTTGAAAAATGCTGTAATGAGTATCATATATTAGTGCCTTTCAAATGGTAGTGTCACACTGTCTATTACTGGTGTTCGGACATTGGAACTTGTCTCTATAGGCCTCCACTGAAAATGGGTCCTGAACCCAGTCAGACATTCCCAGTAAACAAAAGCAATACATACATAAATAAATAAATAAATAAATAAACAAACAAATAAATAGTGTCAACAAATGATAAAAGCACATGACCAAAATGTCACACTAAGGAAAGTAATAGCTTAGTTAGTAAAGGAAGATACAAATGTACAATATTGTGCTTAAAAAGTAAATGTAACTGAAGAAAAGCAACCAACCAACATGGTAAATAGAATTTTAAATATAAGTGGAGTCTAAGTGGACCTGTTTTTATGTCCACAGCCTACTTGTGTACAGAATAGTGCTTTGAGTATGCATGTGAGGTAGAAAATCCAGTGCAATGGGATTCATATCACTTCTATTGTGTGCATTCAAACAGTAATCGTATCAGCTGAAATGAGGATACTTTGTAGCTCAACATTTTAAGTGCAATAACATAATATATTGCCTGGTAATTAGGACATTTGGTTAACATTTTTAATGGGATTCAAACATCATAGATACAGTTAGAATTGAGTACTTTTTAGGTGCAGCAGAGACAAGTTGATCTGTAGTTTGAATAACTACCTTGTAACACTGGGACAAGAGTGAACGGGACTTCATGTGGCTTCCTTACAAAATATTTAGCTGTGACATTTATAAAGATTAATGCTTTGATGACAGTTAGCCTTGTGGAATGTGCATTGCTATGGCAGGCTAGAATCTTTATGGTTTCACAAGGAAAAAGCTTGTACAACTAGCTAGTCTTTTGGCATTCCAAATACTGGTCTGTCCTGCAATCCTTTTATGAGGATATCAGATATTGTTGACTGGCTGAAGTTTTGTAAATACTTGGAAATAATTGTAAATTATCCTGTATTATATATGTCAACATGACTAGCTATAATTTTGTGAATAAGTTTTTTTTTTTATTATTACTTTGCTTTATGTAAGATGCTTGAATCAAACTGTGTTCTTCTGGCTGACTAAATGTACATGCTTTTTAAAAAGAATTTTGAATGTAGGTTATGCCAGTCAGCTAACCTGGATGTGATGTAATCGTGTGCCAGGGCTGAAAGGAATAAAATTCCCACAGCAGCTGTTTTGTTTACTTTTTAAAGTCTCATATGAGAGTAGAATTCTCATAACAGCTTTTTGTGACTTACAAAAATCTGCTATAAAAGTTGATTCTGAGTCAGTTAAAGTAGTAGTTCAGCAGTAGTTGTAGTAGTTGTTCCATTGTCAGTTTCTGTTTTCCAGATCAGTAATTATCACTCAGTTTGTTTTCCATCTGTTCAGCAGAAATAGTAGGAGTTGCTATTCCAGTCGCTGAGGACCAGACAACAGCTTGAAGAGTGGATATATATTTTTATTTTGCTTTGCAGAAGTAAGAGTATCATCTTGCCTTGCTGAGTTAATTAGATTAGACTGGGACAGTTAATCTTTAGACAGTTAGGGAACTACAGTTAGATAGTTAGAGTTTTTCTACAATCAGTGTGAAACCTATCCTGCAGTGTTATTTTCATAATTCCTGTGGGGGAAACTCTGTAGTTTATTGGAATCACTTATTCAGTGTGCATATATGTTTTAAATCATTTTTTTTATTAAACATTTTACTTCCTTTTATTGTGGTTGGTTATTTGGAAGCACTTTTAGTCACCTGAGTTTGTTCATGTTTATTGTGATAACACCAGGGCCACTCTGAAAAGCATTACTGCTTGGATTACATGCTACTATTTCTATCAATATTTATTTTGCCCAATGTAACTGAACATCCCTTTTGAAGGGTACTGTGGTATTTGACTGGTGGAAGATGTTACCCTGTAATTTCAGAAAGAAGACATAGCAGGTGAATCTGTACCAGTCTTTCCCAAGAGTGCATCTGTGAATATCAAATATTTAAGAGTGAGTGTATCAAATTCCTAGAACTGGGACACAGTGCTCTGCAGTGGTTAGTGTGAAGACTCATTTGAGGATCTAGAGTGAAGCATATAGTCCAGTCCCAGATTTGAAGCCTGTTCCTGGTGCACTCTTAGGGGAAATTGTGTGCTTCTATCCCTGCTTTCAGTGACACTCCCTTACCTGAGACTGTGGTGAGGATTGAGGCTCTTTAGTTACTGTCTTGAATTTAAGTAGGGTCGTCACATTATTTGGTGCTAGCAGTGTGGGATTTTAATTGAACTTTATTAGCCTGTGGGTGGTTGTCACTGAGGTGTGCACTCTCAACAGCCACAAGATTAACAAACAGTTTCATTTCACAGTGGTTCTAATTACGTTTTAGTCAGTTTAGTCAAGGACAGCAGGAAAAGAAGACAGCAGAGAATTTTATCAAGCTGAGCAGTAACCAGTTGGCCAAGGTGTGCAAAGCCAAAGGACTGGTGCATGTCAACCTGATTAAGGAAGCAATGATCTTAGCCTTAGTCACAGCTGTAGGGCAGACTAGCAGCTCAGAGGATATCCAATTTGGCATTGGAGATAAGCAGCCTTCCAAGAAAAGACAGTGTACCTTTTCTTCACAGGATTTAAAAATTCATTTGGAGTTAAGGAGACTTGAACTTGAAACCAAACATTTGGAGACTGAGGAAAAGTAGAGTCAGCATGAACTGGAAGCCAAATATTTAGAAATTGAATCATCGGAGAGACTACAGCATTTGGAGATGGAAGTAAATGAGAGGCAGCGATGTTTGGAGGCTGAGGAGAGGGAGAAGCAGCATCAGCACAAAAAGGAGCTTCCAACCCATCAACAGGGTCATGGAAGTTAAGGGGAAGGGAATGACTGAAACCCAGAAGCCATACACTTTAGTAAGCTATTTCCTCAGTACAATGAGGGAGATGACTTTGATAGTTTTATTTATATATTTTAGAGGGTATGTCAACAATATAAGTTTGACCAAGGGCTCTGAATGTGGTTCCTGACCCCTTTACTCTATGGTACAGCTGTTAATGCAATTGCTAAATGGTCTGATATTCATTGTTTGAATTATGATTGTGTAAAACAATGTTTACTTGATTGCTTTACATTAACTTTTGAAATGTATAGAAAAAAGTTTTGTGAACATAGATGCAAGGCAAAAGAAAGTGTATGTGATTACATTGCTGATTTAAGTACTTACTCTCACAGGTGGGTGAGTGGGTGTCAGGTCACCACTTTTGAAGGACTGGCAGACCTTTTGGTGAGGGGACAAACTCTCAGCACTTTGCCAGAGGACATAAGTATCTGGTTGGCAGACCCAGAGTGTAACTCTGCAAATGAGCTGGGGAGAAAAGGGGATCTCTACTTAGCAAGTAAGACTCCACTGCATAAGAAGGGGATACCCAGTGCATCACATGGACATACAGAAACCCATGAAGGACAGCCTAAACCACTCCAATAAAGTTAATCAAAAACAGAGGAAGCCACTAGTTCAAGCACACAGTCTAGATCGGGGATTAGATGTTTGTAATGTAATAAGAGGGGCCATGTAACACACAAATGTCATTGAAGCAAGGTGAGAAGCAAAAGGTGAGGGAGCCAGCAAGGAGGAATGACAGAATGCTAGTGGTGAGTTGTCTGGAAATAACAGAGGTGCCAAATGATCACCAAAATGTGTATCCCATCTTAGTGGATGGAAGACAGACCACTGCTAAGAGAGACATAGCTTCTGGTATAACCATTGTGAGTCTTTTCAGACTTGCTGGCTGTTGGTGAAGCACCCACCAAGAGGAGAAAATGCTGAGAGAAGAAAGGAGCCACTTTTGAGATTTTAAGTATTTTTCTTCAGATTATTTGTTAAGATTTCTGCATTGCCGCCTACTTTTTGGCATTTTCCAGCTTGCTAAACTTGATATCTGTATTAGGAACTGTATTTAGAACACATCTAGAGCCTGTTTACTGCATTTCCTGTGTTGCACTTATTTTAAAATAGTTTTTTTCTTAAAACTTGCATTTTACCTGTCTCTGGCCTAGCACTCAATTGTGGGGTCATTTATTGCACTGTTCTAACTTGTTGCTACGTGTGTATCTCTGCTATCTTTAAACAAAACCAAAAAAAAAAAAATCTTGCTTTTTTTCCCACTTTCTGAAATGTAAAAAAAAGTTCAGTTACAGATTTGCTGTTCTGAACTGTTTGCAAGTTTCTTGGAGGCCATTGCTTGCTTGGGCTAAAGGGAAGTCTCTGTGTTCATCAGTGACAGTGGTAAACAGTGAACAGCCTGCCTGTCCCTGTGGAAGTGGTTACTGCATAGAAACTGTAGTTTTATTGGCCATTTTGGGTCAATTTCAAACTTCTTGATCCCCCTCTCTTAAAACCCGATTGCCTCGTGGCTTTGGCGTCTTTTCAGACTTGTTGGCTTTTGGTGAAGCACCCACCAAGAGGAGAAAACGCTGAGAGAAGAAAGGAGCCACTTTTGAGATTTTAAGTATTTTTCTTCAGATTATTTGTTAAGATTTCTGCATTGCCGCCTACTTTTTGGTATTTTCCAGCTTGCTAAACTTGATATCTGTATTAGGAACTGTATTTAGAACACATCTAGAGCCTGTTTACTGCATTTCCTGTGTTGCACTTATGTTAAAATCATTTTTTTCTTAAAACTTGCATTTTACCTGTCTCTGGCCTAGCACTCAAGTGTGGGGTCATTTATTGCACTGTTCTAACTTGTTGCTACTTGTGTATCTCTGCTATCTTTAAAAAAAAAAAAAAAAATCTTGCTTTTTCGCACTTTCTGAAATGTAAAAAAGTTCAGTTACAGATTTGCTGTTCTGAACTGTTTGTAAGTTTCTTGGAGGCCATTGCTTGCTTGGGCTAAAGGGAAGTCTCTGTGTTCATCAGTGGCAGTGGTAAACACTGAACAGCCTGCCTGCCCCTGTGGGAGTGGTTACTGCCTAGAAACTGTAGTTTTATTGGCCATTTTGGGTCAATTCCAAACTCCTTGATCACCCTCTCTTAAAACCCTCTTTTGCGCGTTTTTGTGCAAAGCGCAGCATCGGGCAGTGCCGCTTAATCAGGTTTAAACTATTCCTGGCTCCACAAAGTCTGCTCTTCACTTTTTCCCTTAGAACTGTTCCAAATCACAAAGTAAGCACTCTATTTTCTTTCTAAAACCCAGCTGTAGCTAGGATAAGTGTCTTATAAGTAAGCACTAATAAACTAAATCACTACACCCTCTTATACTCCCTTTAAGTACTTGGCTCCCTATTGGTCCTTTTTGATCAAGTCAAAAAATAATTCCTTATACTATTCTGGCATGTCCAAAAGTCAGTTTCAAGTTTACTCTCCAGTCCAGCTGGTGAATATGGGAATCTTGAGGCAATGCTGCAACTGCCTTATGTACACAGAAAACCCTCTCTTCTTCCCAACAAGCTCAAATATATGTGAGAGATGCAACTATATAGCCAAACTGGAGGCTGAGCTCTCTCAGCATAGTACTGGCACGGTCAGTCTGGAGGAGAAGGTAATCACACACACCACAAATCCAGTCTCACATAGACCTATTGCAACAGCAAACCAAACACATAAACATACAAAAACATACTCGGAAGCTCTAAATAAAAATTTGCCCAAGCAACAGAGACCTCCAAAGCAGACATCCAAGCAACTTCTACCCACAACAATACCCATGTATCACATAGTTCATAAAGTCAGTGTGCCACACAGTCACAGCCCTTAAGTCTAAACAACACACCTAATACACTTGTAATAGGTGACTCTATTGTCAGACACACTGACGTCCCTCTCACCAGGCTGAATAAGGAGAAGGTCACTGTAAGCTGCCTGTCGGGTGCCAGGATCTGCCACATAACACAAGCACTCAGGTCACTCCAAAGCAAGTACAAATATGACTCCGTCATTGTCCATGCTGGTGTGAAAGACCTGAGACATACCTCCCTGGATTACATGAAAAGAGACATAGAGGAGCTCTCTGATCATGTGGCCCAGGCCGGTATGACCCTGACCTTGAGTAGCATCTTACCCTCACCAAGAATGGTACCACAGTATAAAGACAAAATGATCAATTTCAACAATTGGCTAAAGTATTGATGTCACTCAAAGGGGATCCAGTGTCTGTCAGCCTGGATGACATGCTTGACAAGCCACGTTGCTTCGCTAGGGATGGCTTGCACTTGTCACCCCTGGGTTTTTGAACACTGGCCAAGGCTCTTGCCACCCCCATAGTGCCTTTTTTATGCAAGGCTCAAAAGACAAACCCACCTCCTTAGACAACACAAGGAGAAAGAAACTAAGGGTAATGCTGCTCAACGCCAGAAGTCTAAACCTCAAGATGCATGCACTCGAGGCTCTCCTCAGTATGGAGAATATCGATATCTGTGCAGTAACAGAAACCTGGTTCAAGGCTCCCGAGAGCACCCGAGCACCACCAGGCTATACCTTATACCATGCTTTTCGGCCCCAAAACTTGGACCGAACCACAAGAGGAGGGAGAGTATCCATATTCATCAAAGATACCCATATCTCCAGGCTAGTGGCACTGCACAAAGCATCTGAGACCATCCATGTGCAACTAACAGTGGGAAAAACTGCCTTCCAGTTTGTAGCCTGCTACAGACCACCCTCCCAAACTCAGTAACCCCACTTGGCTTTCCTGAAGACACTGAAGAATATGAAGGTCTCTCCAAACACCATTATATTGGGTGACTTTAACGACCCAAACATAGACTGGGAGCACTACACAAGCCCCAACACCCTAGCCCAACGGTTCCGAGAATTTATAAACTCAAATGCTATGGAACAACTGGTCACCACTCCCACAAGAGGGGAAAGCATATTGGACCTGATCATCACCAACATGGGGACTCTATGTTCCATACCAGAGGTATACCCCTCATTGGTAAGACCTGACCATAAATTAATCACTATTGACATCCATATCCCGTCCCCACCCCCAGCAAAGGAAACTACTGTCAAAAACTTCTCAAAAGCAAACTTCCCACTTCTCAAAACCGAGGTGGAATCCTTCAAAGCCCCAGGGCCAGTGGAAAATACTGCCCAAACCACAGAATCCTTTACAAATGCATTCTATGGATAACTACAGAAATGCATGGATCATGCTATCCCAAATAAAACCAAGACACACTCCTCCAAAGGCAGGAGACCTGTCTGGTGGACCCCAGCCATAAATAAGCTGTACAACAGAAGGAGGAAACTACTACATGATAGAGCAAAATCCCTGAAAGGGAAGGCAACTCTGATCAGTACTAGCAAGAAACTACGATCCCTCATAAAATCATCTAAGCCTAGCTTCAAAAAAAAAATCGCACAAGACGCTAAAGATAATCACAAGGCTTTCTTTAGTTATGTCACAAACCTGGGTGGAAACTCCCAGATATCCTCTGAGTTAGTGCAAAATGTCAAAAAATACACTGAACCCACAGACATTGCCAACATCCTGGCAGACAGGTTCAGTGCAAACTTCTCCCCCCCCCCCCAAATGAGCAAATGACTATCCCAACAGAGTGTAGCCTCCCTGACATCACAGATGCACAGGTGAGAGCTGCCCTCTCCAAAGCAAAAAACAAGGCATCAATGGGACCGGACGGTGTCCTGGGCTGCGTTTTACATGAGCTCCTAGAAGAACTGAACCCTCACTTAAAATCACTGTTCAATCTCAGCCTTACAACAGGATATGTACCCAAAGAATGGTGTACAGCAACAGTGGTCCCACTCCATAAAGGTGGTGCCACAACGGACCCTGGAAACTATCACCCTATAAGCCTAACTAGCCTGGTCTGCAAAGCTATGGAACGTATCATCATGGAACTCATAAATAAAGACATTGGGAACCTCCAAACACTGGATCCTACCCAATTTGGCTTTGTTAAGAGGAGATCTTGCCTCTTGAACCTGGTCAATTTCTTTGAAACAGTCACCAAGGCCATAGACGAAGGGAAGGTAGTCCACACAGCCTACCTTGACCTTGCAAAAGCCTTTGACACAATACCCTACTCGGGCATCATAAATAAGCTCACCAGCTTAAATATCAACCCCTATGTCACAAGATGGGTTGCAAACTGGCTTATGGATAGAACCCACATGGTCAGAATTGCAGGTGCCATGTCAGACTCTAAACAAGTTACAAGTGGCGTCCCACAAGGCTCAGTCCTGGGACCTCTCTTGTTCGGTATATATTTCTTTGAGGTACAGGCTAATGCAGGAGGACTATAGCCGACAAAGTTTGCAGATGACTGCAAACTGGGGGCCATAATCGACTTGCCTACTGACACAAGCATCCTCCAAAAAGGTCTCACAGAGACAGATAACTGGTGCCAGAGCCATGACCTAAAGCTAAATGCCAAAATGTGCAGAGTCATCCCCTTTGGGAAAAACAAAGTGCCCACAAATTACCACAAAGGTGGTAATCCATTAAGTACAGAAGAAGTAATTAGGGATTTGGGGACCCAAGTAGATTGCAATCTCTCCTTTGACAATCACATTGCCAAAGTGGTTAGAAAGACATTCTATATAGCCCACCTTATCATGAAGGGGTTCACATCTAGATCAAGAGAGGTCATTGTGCCCCTCTACTCATCACTCATCAGGCCCATAATTGAATACAATGCCCCATTTGGGATGTATCTTACCCGACACCTGCTACAACTATAAAGACCCCAAAAGTACCTCACCAAGAGGATCAAGGGACTCAAACAGATGCCCTACGCAGTTAGGCTAAAGAAACTCCAGCTCTACTTAGTTGCTTACCGCCTACTCAGAGGTGATCTGTGCCTGTCATATAAAGCCATGTCCAAGCCAGAATTAATGGACATGCTCCACCTCAAGAAATCCAAATCCATCAGAACTACACGCTCCAGTGACTTAAACCTCAGCAGAGAAATAAATAGAACATGCTGGAGGGACAGAGTCATATCGCAGAGGCTCCCCTCACTCTGGAACAAAATCCCAATCCATGTCAGACAGAGCTCCCCAATGACCCTCTTCAAGAAGAATCTTGACGTTTGGATGGGAGATCATAAATTTACCCTGAGATCTCTTCTGTGTCACTGCTAGACAGAGGCACAGTAAACTAACCTTAAATGGGCTATCTTCTGTGACCTACTATACAGAGGCACAGTCAACTAATCTAAGAAGGGTGGCGAAAGCCAAACACACTCTGGCTAGGCTTGTAAATGCCGTAGGGCAGATAGCCTAGTATCAACCTATGAACCTATGAACCTATGAGACCTGCGATGGTTAAGGAGGAGCAGTACTTGCTTGGGCAGTCCACACCAGTCAGAGCTTTGACTGGGACTCCATTCCAAATGCCTTTGTCCAGAGTTCATCTTGACTGGAAGGTTTGAAAAGGGAACAAGCAGGTAGGTGTGTTTGAGGATATCCTTACAGATGTCTTAACAGGGAATGATTTTGATAGTGTAGTACCTGGCATGAATACAGTGGCAAGCAGTCAAGCTTGGAGACAGACATGTAGGTCTGATAGCCCAGGAGAGAACCAGACAGATCCTATACCTGAAGCTGGGGCTGGTGATGTGGTTACTTCAGGGAGGGAGCTACCTTGTAGCAGTAAGCCTGAAGGTGAGCAACAACTGCTGGTAGGTACTGGTGTTCTGTGGACATGGTGACTGCAAGAACAGAGGTGAGTGGTGTTGTACAGGCTGACAGTGATGCACTGCTGACAGAGGATACTGGGCTTTCTGTGGAAGGGCAGCTAAGAGGGGTCATGAAAGTAGAGTTGAGACTGGACAGACCCTATGTTATGTGGTTTGAGGGAAGTAGCTAAGGAGGCAACTGATGCAAAAGAATAGGGGTACTGTACAGAGGGTGGACCCCTGATGAATGGCTAGAAGGTGAGGTAATGCGGCAGTTGGTAGAGTCCAGAGCCTACCATCTGGCACCTCTAGCCATAGTCCATGATATTCCCTTTGCAGATAATAAAAGGTTACTGTACAAAGAGTGGACCCCTGAGGGAGGGCTAGAAGGTGAGGGTATATGGCAGTTGGTAGTGCCCAGAGCCTACTACCTGGCACCGCTAGCCATAGCCCATCACACTCCTTTTTGATATCATATGGGCATAAAGTGTACCAGGCGACACATTATGTGGATTTTTTGCTGGCCTGGGATTGCAAAACATATAACAGGGTACTGTAGGACCTGTGAGCAATGCCAAAAGATAGGCAGGATGCAGGGACATAAGTTGTACTGATGTGATTGTATGAGCTTGTGCCAGCATAGCCAGCTAGAGCTCTGCAAAGAATGATATGTACTTTGAATATCAAACTGATTTATACAAAATGCTTGTATTACAAATGTATTAGGACTGTATGACATTTGAATATCAAACTGATTTGCAGAAATGCTTATGTTACAAATATATGGCATTTGAATATCAAACTGATTTGTAGAGCTGATTATATTATAAATGTATTAGAGCTATATGGCATTTGAAAATCAAACTGTGCTTGTAAAGTCACTTGTGTTAAAAAAAATGTATCAACACTAGGTCCTATTGGACAGAGAAGGACTATACATGTGAGACTGTATGTATATATGTTAAAAAAGGACACTAGAAGAGAAGGAGTTAAACAGCTAGCTTACTTCTTACTTTCAGAAAAATACTGTTAATTGGACCAACTGTTGGGCCATGGAACTGTTAACCTCACAGCTCTGAATAGGAATGGAGACAGCATGTCTGGAAGAAGCCTTTATTCATTAGCTCAGTAAAAAGAGGGGAAGACCCAGGCACTGCCATAAACATTAGCAAAACTTTAGATATGCATCTTATCACATCTATGCTAACATCCTATCTCAAGTTTCAAAGGGGAATATTGTGAGAACATAGAGACAGGTGACCAGATGAGGCCATTATGTCAGCCATCTTGGAAATTTTAGATATTATAAATCTCTCAGTAAATAGTATTTTCTCTTTGGCCTGACAGCAAGAAGGACCATTCACCACATCATCTGTCTTGCTCTGTTAAGTAACTAGGGAATAGTAATTCTCCTAGATTCAGTCAGGAAAATATACCCCTGGATTCACGAAGCTCCATGCAAGAATAAGGCTATTCTTGCATGGAGTGGTTCGTGTCCATTTAGGATAGCAGCGTGGCAAGTGGCATTCCCCAGTGCTCAGTCCTAGGACCCCTCCTGTTTGGCATATAATTCTCAGAGGTACAGGCAAGCACAGGAGTACTAAGGCTAACCAAGTTCGCAGACGACTGCAAACTAGGGGCTATAATTGACTCTCCGGCTGACACAGACATCCTCCAAAAGAGTCTCACTGAGACGGATACCTGGTGTCAAAATCATGGCCTCAAGCTAAATGCCAAAAAGTGCATAGTCATCCCCTTTGGAAAAAACAAAGTACCCACAAACAGCCGCATAGGTGGTAGTCCCCTAAATACGGAAGATGTAATAAGGGATCTGGGGACCCAAGTAGATAGTAATCTCACCTTTGATAATCACATTGCCAAAGTGGTTAGAAAATCCTTTTACATGGCCCACCTAATCACAAAAGGGTTCGCATCCTGATCAAAAGAGGTCATTGTGCCCTTCTACTCATCACTCATCACACCCATCATAGAGTACAACGCCCCACTTGGGATGTACCTTACAAGACACCTGCAACTGCTGGAAAGACCACAGAAGTATCTCACCAAGAGGATAACTGGTCTCAAACAGATGCCTTATGCAGCTCGACTGAAGAAACTCAAGTTGTACTCGGCTGCATACCACCTACTCAGAGGTGATCTCTGCCTGACATACAAGGCCATGTCCAACCCAGAATTGATGGACATGCTCCACCTACAGAAAACCTTATCCCCTTGAGCCACATGCTCTAGGGATCTAAACCTCACTACAACAATAAATAGGAAGTGCTGGAGGGATAGATTCCTGTCCCAGATACTTCCCATGCTTTGGAACAAGATCCCAATCTACATTAGGCAGAGCTCCTCACTAACTCTCTTCAAAAGAAACCTTGATGAGTGGATGAGAAACAGAAAGATTACCTCGGGGATCACTTCAGTAGCTCTGCTGGACAGAGGCACAGGGAACTAATCTAAGGGGGCGACGCAAGCCAACACATTCTGGCTAGGCTTATAAATGCCTTCGGGCAGATAGCCTAGTACCAACCTATAAACCTATGAACCTATGAAGGCACAATGCTATCTAATCTAAATGGACATGAACCAGGAACAAGCACAGGGGGCATGTGTCAGCAGTGCCAGCACCTGTAACATGCCCCCTTTGCTCTGAAAGTGCCATACAGAACTTTCTGACAGAGATGGGTATCAAACTATATAATATTAAAGCCTGGCTCTAATATTATGTAGTAAACGAGTGTCTGCAGGCACTGAAATGTAAATAGATAACATTTCGGTGTCCACGGACACTGAAAAAAAAACACAAACACCTAGAAGGCAGCAGCTTTCAAGTGCACACCCCCAAATGTATGCACTCTTGCCCTACATGCATGGAAGTGGTAGGGCAAGAGAAAATGAATAAAAAATAAAAAAATGTAATAATTTTTTTTCATGAAATAAATCCGAAGTTTAAACGCCGCACAACTTGTTGGCATGGCACGCCTCTATGCTTAGCCTGACTGAAATCCTGAAAATGATAGACAAGTGCTGCTGTGATAGAAAATGTCATCAAGCTGCTGTAGCATAGTGATATTGCCATGGTATAGCATGTAGAGCATGCTCAGTTTGAATCCCCCCTCTGGCAAATTATTTAATAAGCTTTTAAGGAATGTGAATGATAGATGTCAATCATATGGCTCACATATAGCACAGTAGGGGTGGGAATATGTAAAATATAAATGTAAAAAATAATTTATAAATTTAATAAAAAAATAGATTTAAGCAATGCTTTACTAGTGTAAGCATTGCTTAACTGCATTCAGCTCTGCTTAGCTGGTGTAAGCATTGCTATGTGGATTTGCATGGAGCTAAGCATTGTGCAGTATATTAAAACTGTCCGATCAAGAAAAGTGTGGGAAAACTGCCGTATTTAAACCATACAGGTGGGAATACAGCCATAACCATTTGGGACTGCACACAGCCGGACCAAAAGACCAAAATGGGTGGCATTGGAGAAGGTGTGCACTTTTGAGCAGGGTCATGGTTGGGCTCCTAGTTAAGAACCATGATGGCAGGCTGTTACAGGGCCAGTACCAGGGCTCACAGTACAAAGCAGAGGCCTGGGACCAGCTTGCATGTGATCTCACCAGTGCCACTGGCATACCCCAGACTGGTGAGCAGGTACATCATCACCATAATGACCTGATGTGGAGGAGGGCTGCACTCTTGGATCAATGGATTCAAGAAGCCCGAGCACAAGATGTCCCACCTGTCTGTAAGTATTCAGTCTTATGTATCTCTAAGTATGGAAAAAGTTTAACTTGTGACTGTGCAGATGTGATTAATGTGTGATGTCTCCCCATACAGCTACTGCAGAGAGGTCCCAGAATGTGCAGCCACATGCCCAGTGACTGTCCCAGCTGCAGAGGCAGTATGGTGAGTACAGAATACCCCCTACTATTAGCAGTAAGGAATGGAAATTATAGTAATGGTTGTACTGCAAGTATATATAATCGTGCTGTAAAAGTCAGGAATAAATGCCTGTGTCAGGCTGCCAGTGTTACAGTGGAGTATTCCCAGCTACTGTGTAATACAGATATCAGTAGCAAACAAGATACAATATGCAGGAGAGGAATATTAGAATATGTATGAGTGTGTCTGAGTGAACTTGCCAAGAAACTGCCATGTCAGGCTACTGTAACAGTTAGAAATGAAAAACATTCCCCTATGCAGATCATGCAGGAATAGTAATTGTGGATTTCTGCGTCATACACAGATATGTATGTCAAAACTAATAAAGGTGATCCCAAACACTGGTGTGTATCATCTCACCTGTACCTGATAAATAGAAATATGTATGTCCTGCAGAATGCATTAACTGAGGTCAACTGATTTAGCACTCTGCATACTTTAGAATGGGCATGTCAAATAACTGGAAAAATGCAACAGTACATATTCCCATCAGAATGTGTTTTACTTGTTTGTCTGCCAGCATTGTCCTGTGTTAACCTTTCAATTTCAGCTGTACATAGCTGTGAATGTACTGAGAAACGTATAAGGCCAACAGGTGCAGACCTAAAACTTACACTGTGTATTAAGGAAGCTTCTTCTTCCTTTGGCTTTTGCCAGTTAGGTGTCACCACAGCAGATCATCTGTCTGCTCATGATTGGCATTAGAGTTTTACAGTGTTGATTTACCAGCCCAGCACCCATCCTTCCACGGAAGGCACACACACATGCACACACTCACATCTAGAGTGTCCAATCCACCTACTGCATGTCTTTGGGATGTGGGAGGAAACGACCACAGGAAGGACATGCAGACTCCACACAGAAGGCACCCCAGCCAAGAATCAAACCAGAGAACCTCTTGCTGTGAGGTGACAATGCTAACCACTGCACCACCGTAGCCACCCTTGTGTATTCAAGAATCTAAATTGCAGTATGTAGTTGTAAAACAGTACAATGTGCAATCCAGCTAATATGCATATGATTCACAAACAGTGACACTGATGTCTGTTGTGTATACATAAAATGTACTGAAAATGGGAAACAAATTATGCAACATGTCATAATAAAAGTACTGTGCACAAAAATATGTACTCGATAGAAATGTCTTAAGCAACACACAACACCTCCCCAGGAGCTCAATCTAATAAGGACTAGGCCTGTATTTCAATTTTGCACACGCAGCATGGTTCAAACCCAGGGACCACCATTAACATCTCAGTCTGGTTCTACAGTTTTAAACTGCAATCTGAATAGAAAAATAATGTACTGCAACACATGCATTTCCCATACAGGGGACACAGGTAAAGCAATCAGAATAGAAATACTAGTATGATGTGTATAACTATGAAAGGTATACAATTGCTGTGTTGATTAGCCACAGACCTACAAATAGATGCAAGCTAGCTATCCATACTCTGCAGTCTGGCCCAGACAAGCCCCTCAAGTCTCACACTGTGTCAGTTAGTTTCCCCAGTTGACAAGAAACTTGCACACAGAGAATGTCATAGTAAATGTATGTGAAAGACACAACACACACTTCAGGGCTTGCAACTAATATGTGCATCTGAAATATGTGTAGAAACAGCAATGTAATGTGAACATAGTTTATCTGCACATGCCCACAGGTTAAGAAATTGGTATAGAAACAGTCTGATGTGTATAACTAAAATAAGGGTACAATTGCTCTGTTGATATCTACAGATGTTGGTGTGCTGTAGCAGCCCCATGGCCCAGGTAGAATATAAGTGTGGTCAGAATGTAGAGTAGTGAATAGTAGTGTACTGACAAATATACCTGATAGCAGTTGTCAATTGAATCTGTTCCCTTCCCCCACCACTCAACTGATCCAACCATCACACTGAAACCAACATGGGTATGTTCCTAAACAAACCTCTGCTGTTGGGACCATTGTTACAAGTGGTTTATCATTGCTTAAACTGTGTGCATACTAATATTCCCTGTTGAATAATCATCTTATTGCCTGCCTGACATACCACTAACTGGCATGCTGTTGCAACCCTGAATGCCATTCCATATATGCATGGGTTCTGTCTGCTATGGCACTGTTATAATTGCAATGTTTTGAGTTTATGAAAATATCCATGCATGCCATTTTGATTAATGCTGTAATGTGTTGTGCATGACTAACCAATAGTCATTGTTAATTTCCACACCATAGCACATATGGGAAGGCAGATCCCAATGGATCTGCATCTCCTACCTCACCTGGCTGAGGCACCAGGTCCCAGCATGTCTGGAACCCAACCCAGACCTCCATCATGTGCTGGTTCTGCACCATCATTTGGTGGAACTGCTGCATCAGATGGGGCTCACCCCCCCCCCCCGCAAGTGGGCACGGTGAGGACATTGTCACCCGAGATGAGGTCAGTGGCATGGTGTGCAGTGTCCTCTAAACAGAGCTAGATGACCACCTGTGGCAGGTGGAGGGAAGGCTAGAGGGGCAGATGGCCCCTCCAGGCAAGCCCTCAGCACAGCCACCTTCGGGGCTGTGAAGGAGTAGTGGTGACTGCCATCGGGTGGGGACATCAGTGCCAGTTCTCCCATCTGGGAGCCTCAGATTCCCAACCACCCTCCCTGTCAAGGTGTTTAACCCCCATGTGTCATACACCGCCCCTGTCTGCTGTCTTGTCTGTCTGCAAATGCAACCTCTCCTACCAAACCTCCCTCACCACACTTACCAATAAACCTTCCTTAACATCCCACTCTCACCTTAAAAAAATGGGCATCTGTCCCACAAAAAAAGCACATCCCGTACATAGCTGTGCATTTCACCGAGAGATATGTATCCTGCACACAATCTAACCCTACTAATCATCCATATTATATGATACCCACACACCTCCCTGTAGGGTGTGAGGCTCCAAATTCTAAATTTCCACATTGAAAGCAGCTGTTGCTGCCAAAAAATACAGACCTATGGTCCTTTCCTAGACCTGTCCTGCACATCCCTACTTATTTCTCCTCTTGTTTGTCCCACTACTTGACCCAATTTCACCAATTTCCTATCTCCCTTTTTTCTTTCCTTTATTTGAAATTAGCGTGGGTTTAAGCGGCCTTAACTGGCCATAAGCAAGCATAAGTGAAGCTTAGCTCCACGCAAACCCGCTTACAACTGCTTTAAAGTGCCTTAATCACTCTGTCTCCAACAGCCCCTGTTTTGCCCAGCAACAAAATAATCAGCCCTTGCAAGTCTCAAACTGAGAACCCTTCTCACTATAGCAAAAGTGATTTACCATTAAGCCATGTCAGATGCAAGCAAATTTGATGTTTTCTCAAACATATCATCCAGCACACAGTCATTCAACAGTAGGGGAAATGTATTTATATATGTACATGTCTGTATGTGTGTATGTGTGCATATATATATATATATATATATATATATATATATATATATATATATATATATATGAGAACACAACAAATAAATATATGACCAAAGGCACCATTAATGGGGATGAGGGGGCCCAAATTAAGTACCTCTTGTAATTATTGATATCCCCTCCTCCACAGCTGAACAGATCTGCCTTGCAACACAATAACCAGCACTTGCAAGTCTCATATCCAGGACCCTACACAACATAGCCACAACAAGTTAACAGTAATCCGTCTCAGCTGTACGATGTCAGGATGATATCAATAACATATCATGCATGACGGTCTATCTACCATAGGGAATGTACAATGTGGAAGCAGTAAACAGTCCAATGATACATACACACACACACACACACACACACATATATATATATATATATATATATATATATATATATATATATTTATATATACACATATACATAGATATATATGTATATACACATACATACATATATTACTAAGTATAGGGTGCACAGCATATCGAACAGCCAGTATTCCTACAGTTGCCACCTTTTAAAATGGCCAGTGTTTGATTCTCTCATACAAAAGACAATTATTGCATGAAACATATACCCACAGAGAAGTCAAAGGATATAACACCACACACAGGTTTGCATACATATAAATGTTTGTATACTGTTTCAGTTGCATATGCCATTTCATATAGCAGTTAGGTGTTTGAAATATATAATAACTGAGTAATGTAACTCTCAAGCAAAACATTTGATACAGTAATCTGAAAGCATAAAATGTTGCTGTCCAAGCCAAGGCCTTCAAGTAGTACAACAGTAAAGAAACACTGGCCTGGAAGATAAGAATCAATCAACACTAATTAATTGCAGATACAGTTCAGCAGCCTCCAATTATACTCTGTACTCAACCCCTAGGGGAAAAGAATTAAGTTGTCACAATGAAAATGTATCTGTTACATAACAATGTTTAACTTAAAACATCACTATCACACTGACAAACAGAACAGTCTGTAAGGCAGTAAGCACTAGCCCATCACTGTTCCCATGGTGAAATGTATGAAAATGTACAGCCATATACCATAATGTGTCTTACTACTGATATCCCTCACATGTTGTAACAGCCTAGGTTATAAATTGTACATACCCCTCCCTCATAGAATGACTTCCAAGGGCATATAACAGTGTTACATACACTGACCTCTGGACTGTACAAGGTCAAACATATTTTGTCCAGCTGTAGCCCACATATATATGGACCCTACCCCACAATATGTGTGGGAGTCCACAACATCACTGCAATGATGGCAGGAATGCCAGCACTACATAATGATAGGCCACTACTTAACCTCTT
>NC_056732.1:490920033-490927533 GCF_019279795.1 Protopterus annectens
CCCAGATGTGCTGTGGCCTGGTAATATGGCCAGATGAGGTGGGAGAGGTGGTTCTGCTGGGAACTGTTTTCCCAAACATGCTATTGTGTCACAGTTATAGAACATATGTGGGTAGTAATAGTCCACACATTCCAGGATTATGTCTAACAGCAAGCATAGATAACCCCATTAACACAAAACACCAGATATGGAACAGTCACATAGTAAACAGAACACATGCATATATGGAACCATAGTGGCCCTTACAATGGCATGCGTGTGACATTGTTTGCAACAGGCCACCAATGATAGTGTTTCAATATGGAACATGACTAGAAACAAATTACACAATTTGTTGTACAATAAGATATATATCCCAACAGTAAGTTTGCTGTAAACATACCCGTTCAGTTGTGTGTTCAGATTATTGCTGCAGATTTGGTTGGGGGTACACAGAGATATGAATTAACAACTATTATATCCTTGCAGTATTAGGTCCTCAGACCTTTTTTCCACTTTATATCTTTCAGGCACCATGTCAAGGGAGCGCTTGCCAGTCTATTCTCCCCAGGAGAATGAGGTTATTATACATCACCTGGTGCAGCACTACCACACCCTGTTTGGCCAAAAAGCCCATGATCTGCAGGAGAAGACCACCCTGTGGAACAAGCTCATCCACAGGGTAAACAATGTCAGCCTGCATAACCGCAGTTATAAGCAGGTCTGTCATTGATGAACTGACCTACAGTGCCATGCCAGTTAGCATGCTGCTGTGGTTAGGAGGGACCAGCTAGCCATGGCAGGGGCTTGCCATCCAGCCCCCCTGACACATGCTGAGGAGCTCCTCACCAGCCTCAGGGCACCTGCCAACCTGCAAACAAAAGTCCCTGTGGATAGCATTTTGGAGGTGGGTGCTACCCACACAATGGATGAGGAGCGTGCAGGTAAGGCCCCAGGGCACATCAGTAGACCACTTTTGCTTATCCATCTGCATCTGTAGAGTTTAATCATGCATATGTGAGATACAATATATATGGTCTGTTGCTGCATTGTAGTAATAAACAGATGTGGATAATCTGTAGTATTGTGGATTTGTACTGTTGATCTACTGTAATGCTGCTCTCACCCTATACCAATGCCACAGGTGTAGTAACTGACATCACATCTCTCACACAACTATGTAGGTCCCTCTGGTATACCTCTGGGGCAGCAGCCTGTAGCTGGTGCATATGATGTTGTTTGTTCAGGTTTGCCAATACACCAGCCATGTTATGGTCATGGTATTTGCCATGCACACATTTAACACACCTACCTATAATGCATGCTGTACATGTTCACTTATTGTTGCTGTTAACTGCACTGCATCACAGTGGTCACCATGGTGGCATATCTGTAGGGTATGTTAGAGTCCTGCAATATAACTAACAACCTCTCATTGCAAGATGTGCACACAGAGATGAACATAATGGTGGGACAAATGGTCTACAGTAGGAACATGTCTGAAGCATTACCCTTATACAGTGCTACAACTGTTACAGATCTACACAACAGCATATCACAATACTGCATTCCACAACCCTTACAACCTGTAATGCGGTCCTAACATGAGCAATGAATGTGTAATATGGAATCCTGTGTTAGGACAGCAAATATGGGGAATACATACCTTAACAAACACTGGATGCATATGTGTGCATACACTCCGAATAACATATTGTGGGAGCAGCTTTTGCGGTACTGACAGCATTCACTCTCCATGAGTATGCACCTTCCAGCAAGTACAGGTCCTCAATGTCACACCAAGACATGGTCTGCTGTCCATAATGTTTGTCCATCAAATGGGCCCACTGACCTGCAACAGAGGCAGCTATGGCTTGCACACATCTTAAAAGCCATGGAGTGGATCCCATACCCAACAGGTACTATGGCATACAGTGCAGTCATGTATGTGGTGAGATGTATGGGACAAGATTAATGTAGAAAATAAACAGATGGCCATCCAAGACAGATGATGACTCATGTTGGAAACTGGTCATGCAGGCTGCCTAGTAATGTGCCACAACACTGAATGAGTTGTAGGAATGTCTAGCAAGGACTGTCTGTGCAGTACCTGTGTTGATAATTGCCTGGACTCTGCATAAGTGTGGCCCATGGGTTATGGTAATCAGATGGGACAGTTGTTCCATAGGAAACATCAGCCAGGGCTGTCTACAGGTAGTGTATGCACAACATCAAAAGTCCCCCAAAGGCATGTGTTGCAATGGGTAATGGTGTACCAAGACCAAGTTGGAAACCTACAGACAGTATCAGTTAAGATAGATGTGCTGCACAAGCAACACCTCAACCCACCTCAGACCCACCATCCCCAACTGTACCTTGCTGGTGGCAGTGTACAGCTGTATGTTTGCCATTCATTAGCAGGGACTAGGTTGGTACACATGGTGTTCTGAATTTGGGACACTGCAAAATGACACTCATGTACAGCCTGTAGTTATCAAGAGTCTGCAAAACGGCTGATGATGGGGAGGGGTGTCATCCTGAAACACAACAGTGAACTGAAAAAAGACACCCAAAGCTCGCTAAGAATGGCTGTATCTGTACACAGTCAAGGTCATGAATTATGGAATACATAACCATGACTCCACAGCAATAGTGAAGGCACTGTGTGATTTCCAAGGGCCATGCACATGAGCTGACCTTGCAATCTTACAGAGTTGGAGGACATTTGTAAGGCAGAGTGACCAAACACTGGCAAATGCAGAAGGCCCATGCTAGTATAACCCTTCCAGGAATAGTGACTGCTGTAGTACACTTAACAGTTGGTGCAACAAACCATCATGTTAAGAGTGTGCACACTTATGGACCAACAAATTGTATGCATCTCAATCAGCATCTGCACAACTAACACATTTGTTTGATGCTGCATTTGATTGCACAGGACATATGTCACATATCAGGTTTGTGTAATGTTAACATATGTAGTAATGTGGCCCCATGGCATATCAGGGAAGAGGGTGCCATGTCAATAAGGGTGTGTACACTCCTCATAGCCACAGTGAAGTTTGAAGGTTGTCAGTGTAATTGTATTTTATTAGCCATATATGCACCGCTGATGATGAGATCTGCAAATCAGACATCAGGCATTCACTACTGACATCTGTCCATATAACAACCCAGATATGTGTCAGACAAACACATAGGGGCTGTGAGCAGCAGAGCAAACATAACTGACACACATATATACATTCAGCAATGGCATGTACACCTGTGAGGTATGGTGCACAGTACATGCCAGGATGCTGAACAGGTGCACAGCAATACTGTGTACATGGGTGCAGTGTGTTCCAGGGGAAGAGGCATCACCTACTAACACAACCCATGCATCACAGAGATGTATACTGTTGGTAACAGGGATTGACTCTAGCTGCACTGCATGCTGTTGAGTGCCATATGTCATGCATGTTGACAGATGGGTAATGAGAGGTCTGTGTGTAATATCTTTCTGCAACCTCACCTGTAAGTGTGTGTGTGTGTGTGTGTGTGTGTGTGTGTGTGTGTGTGTGTGTGTGTGTGTGTGTGTGTGTGTGTGTGTGTGTGTGTGTGTGTGTGCGTGCACAGTTAAGCAATGACATATAGGTCTTAAAGTGCGTTTCTTGTTTTCCCCTCACAGGTGGCGAGGTGGCTCAGGGTCCCTCCTGCAGGCAAACTGATGTTAGTGTCCATACAGACACCGACAATAATGATAGATGTGTTGAGACACAGGCAGGGTTGTCAGGGACTGAAGCTGCACCATTGTTTGACATAACACTGTTATCCACCCCATCCCCACACACAGTCACATTGCCTATACATACCCCATCACCAGTGGCCATAGATGAGGGAAAGTTGGCAGGTGGTGGCATGGGAAGGACAGTGTGGTGTCCATGGCATGTGTGTCTGGACACAGCAGCCTTAGCCAGATGCCCGGTGGGGTACTACACAGGCAGATGTACAGGAGTGCTCATAGGATGGCTGCTGGTCATCATACCCCTGGCAGAAGTGCCACATCTGGTGTCACCAGATGCATATTTCAGGCTGTCATGGAGGTGCAGGCATGTATGGAACATTATACCAGACAGGGTCTGAGGCTGCAAAGGGCTACTCATACCACTGTTACTGACAACATCCATAATCTTGTAGGTGCCCAGCATTATTTTGCAGAGGTCATGGATAGACGGTTGAGTGAGATGGTGGGAATTCTCGACTGTGGAATGTCTGTGCTTGAGCATAAAGTGGGAGTAATTTGACAGTCTCATGGACATAGGCCAGCAACACCAACAGCTGGAGGTTGATGTGGACGTGCAAAAAGTCAGATCCACTCCCATAGTGGCATTACCAGCCCCAGCACTGCAGGGGGGGTGCTGTCCACACCACAACACAGCAGGCCATGTGCACGTGGCCCTGGCCAGTCCCAAGAGTGACCTGGATCCAGCGGACATATGTTATCATCAGGGGAGAGTACCATGTTATGGCTTGTACCTGGTGATGCCCAAGGAACCCCTGGCACGCAAAGTTCTCGTGTCTGTGGCTGGAGACAGTGAACTGCACGCCCTGCCAGGTACGGTCTGCAGCTGTCCAACAAACCCCTGTATAGGGCAGCTACATTGGAGAACTGTGTGCATGCATACACACACACATATCACCAACACAGCTAGTGCAACCCCATACCTACACACACCACATCGCAATAGCCCAATTAATAATGAAACCCACTAACACATGCACATGATGTCAAATGAATGGCTGAACCTAGGTCTTTGGCAAACCAACAACACACCCTGTGCATATGATGATACTTCTGCCACATTCCTGTCATCTATAACATCGATGCAGGGACAGTCTAATATGGTTCTGATGCACAGGGTGACTGTTCTATGGTGTACCAATGTAATGCTATGTATCATGTTTTCAGCACTAAAGTTTAATGCTTACATGTCAGGATGTGTAGCTGTCCAGCCATGATGCATTATAGCTGTTATTAACACTGATGTTATTGTGGTCTCCATAATGTATTCTGTTTGTGTTGCAGGTGTCCATGTGTCAGCAGGATGTTGGTCTGCTGTTGTTTCCTACAAGGGATATGGCACTGTGGTGACACCTTGACTGTGTAATATCCTGGGTACAGCTGAACACATGTCACAGGTCTGTATAACAGTTACTGCATGTGCCACATGCCTGATAGGTTTGGGGGTGTATACAGGTGAGTGCATGGTGGCTGATGTCAACAGCCCTTTTACAGTGGACAATGGTAAGTATACTGGTTGGTACACACCATATTTTTGTGTATAACACACAGAGGCTTTGGTGTTGATGCAATACACAGAAAATACTGTACACATGGATGTATATACTTTTGCAAGGAATCCATTTTAGCCTATGTAATTCCACCAAGACAGAATAGGCACAACAACACATTGGGAAATAATCAGTCTGCTAGTTTAATGTCATTGACGATGGTACTGGCAGGGTATATGTCACCTTCCCCAATGTAGTGCAATCCTCAACTTGGCAAACATAGCTGTGCTGGTGTGAGTGGCACAGCCCTACCCTTTGGAGGGTGTGGGGTGGTGTAGAACCACATATAGTGTGACTGACAGCTACGTAACCTGTTAACATGAACTGTACAGTATTACAGCTAACTAAGTGGGGGGATGCACTCAACAATAACCCCTATGATGGTGGCTGTGTTCACAAGATCCACACCCAACTATATATACCAACCCCAGTATCGCTGTACAGCTATACAGTGGGGAAGAGGGCATTTACACATCTACTACTAGTTGTGATGGAATGAATTTCCACAGAATGATACCTGTGAAATGTTAGCATTTGCCAGGCAGTTCTCGAACAGATATCCTCCTGGGACATGTATATTCTGCAAATTGAAATTGATCCCTTCACATATACACACACACACGCTTACTTGGCAACACTGCGACTAGAACCCCTACCAAGGTACATAGTGCTACTGATGTGTGTGGTCTTAATTGCACACAGCACACAGCTTTTAGGATGAGGTGTGTTCCAGGTTACATGTTAAGTGAAGAACATCTTCAGGGCCTGTACAGTATGGTAATGGGGGATGTACTGGTTGTTTATGAACAATACATAGTGTAACATACTGTCATATACACATTGACAAACACATAACAGTCATGCACACATCTGAGAGACCTGGGCTTATCAGTTTTAACTACCTTGTCAGTGTGTCCATTCTGTTATAGATACATTGCACACAGCACATGCATCACTGGGCTGGATAGTGTAATCAGTTACCTGTATGGTTGATGGTAACAGTGGTTCCCACACAGAGGACCTTGGGACATGTACTGAGGGTACCATGGTGTAAAGACAGTATACCCAGCACCCACACCCCACACTGGATATTGTACTCACTGAAACCCATGATAATACTTGGCATACCCACCATCACACATTGACCAGGACTGCAATACAACCCCTTGTTTATCTCAAGGGTGCTACTACAGGGATATACATCTATTGCACATGCCATAGGGATAGTAAGGTGATGCATTATCATGACTCTCCTATGGTCAGCAACATCACTATCCCTTATACTGTGTGGCAAGGTGTATTGTATTAGGAGAATGTGGCCTCAGAAGGCTGTATCCTACAAATATACACACTTGCACACATACACACACTTGCCAGAACTCAGAGGGTAACCCATGCTTATCAACCCATTTGTACAACAGTGTTGTGCTGCTACTGCATGCTCCAGGTAGCCAATGTGGTGAAGAGTGTAATGTCCATTACAGCAGCAGCCATATCTAACTATAATGGTGCGGTGGGTGTGAAGGGCCTCGGGGTATTATCAACTACAGGTTTACAAACACACAAACACTGTTATTCTCAGTAATGCACACTGACACATTTGTCAGTACTGGGGTCCATAGGTCCAGCTGTTCATAGGTGTGTACCAGGATATTGTCCATGGAGAGATGGGAAGAGTAGGGGATGTGTGTACAGTGGTGTCATGCCACCTGCCAATTACCAGCAGGCCATCTATCAACTGATGCCACAGGAGTGATCCTCAGGGTGAGAGTTAAATGCAACATCCAATCATCTGGTTGCCTCTTGCAGAGGGCCAGTGAGGTGCTCCAGTTGACATGTATGCAACATGTATTACATAACATGGTCAGTTTCTGACTTGGAGATGTGTACCCAAGCATGTTCTATTGACTGTGGTAGTGTAGTTGAGGTATCCTTGGCCTGTGGTGCATACAGGGTGATGATTGCTATCTGTGGCATTCATAACACAGTTGGGCAGACATGTCAATGTCACTCAAGCATAGATTGCCTGTAAGCAGCCAAGATGGATACCTGACATCTGCACATCTGTACAGAGGACAGACATACATCAGCTAGCCAACTGGTTATGTATTAGGATGACTGTGCTGACAGATAGATGTCTGACACTGATAGGTATGCCATTACTACATGACAGCAGCCCTCAATGAC